>NW_007727198.1:425831-458457 GCF_000696425.1 Galeopterus variegatus | reverse complement strand
CAGTCTCTTTAGGATTAACACTCGAAATTCCCTGTCATTCATTTCATGGGCTTCTTGTTCTGTAGGATAGAGGTCGCAGAGTTGGGCCGGTCTGGCGCGCTTCACTCTGCCTCTGCGCAGTCCTTTGCTGGCTTTCCTGGCCTTTGTTGTCTGGGCTCTTGTCTTTTAACTTTTATACCAGAATTAAAAGTGATTTACCCACTGCCATTACAGTAACACAGTACTCTGTATTTGTCTACATATTTGCCTTTACCAATAAGTTCCATGCTTTTTTATGCTATTGTGGTTCTGTTTAGCATCCTTTCATTTCAACTTGAAGAACTCTCTTTAGCATTTCTTGTAAGGTAGGTCTAATGATGATGAAGTCCCTCAGCTTTCATTTGTCTGGAGATGTCTTTATCTCTTCATTTTTGAAGGACAGTTTTGCTGTGTATAGTATTCTTGACAGTTTTTTCTTTTAGTACTTTGAATATACCAGCCCACTTTCTTCTGGCCTGCAAGTTTTCTCCCGCAAAATCTGCTCTTAGTTTTATAGGTTCTCTTGTACATGATAAGTCATTTTTCTCTTGCTGCTTTCAAAATTCTCTCTGTCTTTGACTTTTGTCAATTTGATTATAATGTGTCTCATTGTAGAGTTCTTTGAGTTCATTTTCTTTAATGTTCTTTGGGCTTCTTGAATCTGGATGTCCATTTTCTTCCCCAGATTTGGGAAGTTTTTAGCCATTATTTTTCTGGTTCTTTATCTCTCTCTTTTCCTTCTTAAATTCCCATTATGCATATATTGGTCTGCTTGATCTTGCCCTATAAGTCGCTTAAGCTTTTTTCACCCTTTTCATTCTTTTTTCTTTTTTGCTCCTCTGAATTATTTCCAGTGATTTGTCTTCAAGCTTGCTGATCCTTTCTTCCTTTTGATATAGTCTGATGTTGAACGTCTTGAGTGAATTTTTCAATTCAGTTATTGTATTCTTTAGCTCTATGATTTCTATTTGGTACTTTTTAATATTTTCTATCTCTGTTGAAATTCTCACTTTTTAATGCATTGTTCTCTTCACCTCAGTGAGTGCTTTCATAACAGTTTTTTTAATTCTCTGTCAGGTAAATCCTGTAACTCTGTTTCATTAGGATCAGTTTCTGGAAATTTATCTTGTTCCTTTGTTTGGAACATCTTTGCCTAAGTCTTCTTTTCCTTGACTCCATGTTTTTAGGCTATACATTATGCAAAGCAACCTTCTCTCTTAGTTTTTACTTACTAGTCTTGAACAGGAGAAGACCCACACCAACCAGCCCAGCCAGAGATTCGGGGGGCCTCTTAAATCTTTGTGCCAGTCCAACATGCTTCTTTCATGCTTTGTGTGCCCCAGGTACCTAAGATTTGTTGGCTCTGATTAGTGTAATGGCACAAGTGAGACTGAAGCTATCTCCTTGGGAAGACTTCAAGAAGTTAGATTTTTGGATGCTCCACTCAACTCTTTCCTTTTCCAGGAATAAGCTGGGAGTTGGGGGTTTCATCCACTCACATGGTGCTGAACTGGGAGTAGGGTCTGTGGCAACCTAAATCTTCATCTCTGTTCTCACTTGTCCCCAGTGGCTAGATTATGCCAGGTCCCGTCAGCCCTTTGAGATAGGCTAATCAGAAGCCAGTCCTTTGGGCAGCCCCCAGAAAAGTTGGAGTTTTGGACTCCTAGACCAATTCTTTTTCTCTCCTGGGACAAGAAGGCAGCTGTACTTTTCATCTCTGATGAGCTTGGAGTAATAGCTATAAAAACTACCAGTCCAAATCACTGTTTCCATTCTCCCCTGGGTGGCTAGAATGTGCCAAACTCTTCAGAGCTCCAAAGCTGGCAAGACAGTTGCCAGTTCTCTGGGCAGCCCTGGAGAAGTTGGGGCATAGGATGCATAAAGCAAACTGTTTCCCTCCCCAAAGGGAATCTGAGAGCTTGGTATTTTTTTCATCTGCTCATTCTGTGCTGAGCCAGGGGAAGCAGCTATGGTATCTACCAGCCCAAGTGCCACCTTTGTTCTCCCACAGGTGGCTAGATTTTGCTGGACCCATCGGACTTCCAAGACTGGCAAGTGGCAACACAGTTCTCTGGTAAGCCCCTCATAAAAGTTGGTGTACTGAACACATGAACCAACTCTTTCTCTCTCCTCTGAGAAGCTGAGAGTTTGAGGATCTCTTCCTGCTCCCATGGTGCCATGCCAGGCATAGGAATTCTGCTGAGATGATGTCCTGAATCTCTCTCCTCTCTTCAGTGAGTCTGGGTTTGTATTCCCTGGGGTACAGGAGCCTTTCATTTAGTTTCTAGATTTCTCATAAAGGGAATTTGTCTGTGAATTGTTGCTAAATCAGTGTGAGGAGAAGGAAGGTCCAGGGACTTTTATTCTGTCATCTTGTTGATATTGTTTTGTATGTGCTTTTCCCACATATCTTCCATTTCTCGTCTCTTTATGTTCATGTTTTCCTTTTAGTATTTAAATATTTATATTTATAATATCTCTCTAAACATCCTTGCCTGGTAATTCTATCACTTCTGTCATTTTTGAATCTGTTTATATGGATTGAGTTTTCTCCCAGTGCTGGATCACAGTTTTCTACCTTTTTCACATTAGTAATTTTTTATTGGATGCTAGACATCATGAATATTACATCATTGAGGGTCTAGATTTTCTTATGTTCCCATATAGAATGTTGAAGTTTGTTCTAGAAGAAGCTAGGTTACCTGTGGATCATCTTGATCCTTTTGAGTCTTATTTTTAAGTTTCGTTCTGGTGAATCTGGCATAATCTCTAGACTAGTGCTAATTTAGCCCACTGTGAGTGCATGGCCCTTTCATTCTTTCCTGAATGCTCTAGTTGTTCAGTGTGACTTCTCCACTTTGGTCAGAATTAAAATTTCTCCTGGCCAGTGTCATTTCTGGGAATTATTCAGATTACAGGTCATAGTAAATGTTCTTTGCTTAACCTCGTGGAGTTTCAACATATGCACGTGCAGCTTAGTATTCAGTAAAAGATTTCAGGGAACCCAACACAGTTTTCTTGGGCTTTTTCACCACATAGGTCCCTCTTCTCTGGTACTCTGTTCCAGAAATTCCAGCTGTTTCAACTTCAGTGAACCCTAATCTCTGTCATCTTAACTCAGCAAGACTGCCATGCTCTGTTTGGTTTTTCCCACCCTGCACCACTTGTTTGGAAAGTACATCCACTCAGAAGGCTGAGGAAATCAGGAGGACCGCTTTATTTATTTTCCTTCTCTAAGGGATCACAGTCCTACACTTTTTGTTGCCAAATGTTTGACAAGAGTTACTTCATATATTTTGTCTAGTTTTATAGTTATTTACACAGAAGACCTAATCTGCTGCCATTTACTCTAGGACGGTCTGAAGGACTGCTGTCACCTTCAGAATTCATTGACCCACAAATTTTTATTCAACCTCTTCTATATTTCCATCCTGTGCTAAATCCCAAATGATATACAGAAGAGCAATATGACAGAATCCCTGACCTCAAGGAGCATACAAACAAGCTAAATGGAAAAGATAAGTAGATATGAACTCACTGTTCCCTTTACTTAGAATGTCCTCTCTGTTCTGCCTTTGTGCTTACTTAGCCAACACATACTCTTCTACCTCAAAGACTACTTTGTGCATGCTAAATCCCAAATGATATACCGAGGAAAAATAAGACAGAATCCTTGACCTCAAGGAGCACACAAACCAGCAAAAGGGAAAAGATAAATAGATATAAACTCACTGCGCCCTTTACTTTGTTTGCTTGTTTTTAAAATCTAACTATATTCTAAAATACAATTTTGTGTAACTGCTGTAAACACAATGCGCAATTAACCCTGAGAAATTGCAGAACCACATTTATATTTTTTTTTTAAATTTAATTTTGTTTTTTCAATATACAATGTGGTTGATTTTTGTGGCCCTATTATGGAATCCTCCCTCCCCTCTCGCTCTCATCAACCTCTTATGTGTTCGCTTGTCTTAGCAACTTCAAGGAATAGTAATTGTTGTGTCTTCTTCCCTCCCCCCCAATTTATTTATGTATTTATTTATTTATTTTTAGCTCCCACAAATAAGTGAGGATATGTGGTATTTCTCTTTCTTTGCCTGACTTGTTTACTTAATATAATTTTCTCTAAGTCCATCCATGTCATTGCAAATGGCAGTATTTCATTCTTTTTTATAGCAGAGTAGTATTCCATTGTGTAGATATACTACATTTTCCATATCCACTCATTTGATGATGGACGTTTGGGCTGGTTCTAACTCTTAGCTATCATAAAGAGTGCTGTGATGAACATTGGAGAACAGGTATACATTCAACTTGATGATTTACATTCCTCTGGGTATAGGCCCAGCAGTGGGATAGCTGGGTCATTTGGTAGATCTATCTACAATTCTTTGAGGAACCTCCATACCATTTTCCATAGAGGCTGCACCATTTTGCAGCCCCACCAACAGTGTATGAAAGTTCCTTTTTCTCCACAACCTCGCCAGCATTTATCTTTCACAGTCTTTTGGATATTAGCCATCCTAACTGTAGTGAGATGGCATCTTAGTGTGGTTTTGGTTCGCATTTCCTGAATGCTGGGTGATGTTGAGCATTTTTTCATATGTCTGTTGGCCATTTGTATATCTTCCTTTGAGAAATGCCTATTTAGCTCTTTTGCCCATTTTTTAATTGGGTTACTTGTTTTTTTTTCTTGTAAAGTTGTTTCAGTTCCTTGTATATTCTGGATATTAATCCTTTGTCAGATGCATATTTTGCAAATATTTTCTCCCACTCTGTTGGTTGTCTTTTAACTCTGTAAATTGTTACTTTTGCTGTGCAGAAGCTTTTTAGTTTGATGTAATCCCATTTGTTTATTTTTCCTTTGGTTGCCCATGCTTTTGAGGTCATATTCATGAAGTCTGTACCCAGTCCCACTTCCTGGAGTGTTTTCTCTATGTTTTCTTTAAGAAGTTTTATTGTTTCAGGGTGTATATTTAATTTTTTAACCCATTTTGAGTTGATTTTGGTATATGGTGAGAAATATGGGTCTAGTTTCATTCTCCTGCATATGGATATCCAGTTATCCCAGCAAAATTTGCTGAAGAGGCAGTCTCTTCCCCAGTGTATAGGCTTGGTGCCTTTGTCCAAGATCAGATGGCTATAGATGTGTGGGTTGATTTCTGGATTCTCTATTGTATTCCATTGATCTGTGTGTCTGTTTTTATTCCAGTACCATGCTGTTTTGGTTATTATAGCTTTGTAGTATAGTTTAAAGTCAGCTAGTGTTATGCCTCCAGCTTTATTTTATTTATTTATTCATTCATTCATTCATTCATTCATTCATTTTGCTCAGAATTGCTTTGACTATGTGTGGTCTTATGTTTTTTTTTTTGTTTGTTTTGTTTTTTGTCTCTTTTTTTGTGACCGGCAACGGATCGCAACCCTCAGTGTCGTGCCCGTACCGGACCGGGACCGGCAACGGGATCGCAACCCTCGGTGTTGCCCCCGCACCTCGCTCAGCCAGTGAGCGGCCGGTCTGTATGTGGGATCCGAACCCTTGGCGGGAGCGCCGCTGCGCTTCCCAAGCGGCGCACTGTAGCAGTGAGCCACCGGGCCGGCCCAGTGTGGTCTTATGTTATTCCAAATAAATGTTAGGAAACATTTTTCCATTTCTAAGAAAAATGTCATTGTAATTTTAATGGGGATTGCATTGAATTTGTATATCACTTTTGGTAGTATGGACATTTTCACTATGTTAATTGTTCCAATCCATGAGCATGGGATATCTTTCCATCTTCTTGTGTCCTCTTTAATTTCTCTCAGCGGTGGTTTGTAGTTCTCATTATAGAGATTATTCACATCCTTGGTTAACTCTATTCCTAAATATTTTACTTTTTTGGTGGCTATTGTAAAGGGGCAAGCTTTCTTGATTTCTCTTTCTGCATGTTCACTATTGGAGAATAGAAATGCTACTGATTTTTGTGTGTTGATTTTGTATCCTGCAACTTTGCTGAAATCATTTATCAACTCCAAGAGTATTTTTTGTAGAGGCTTTAGGATCGTGTCATCTGCAGACAGGGACAGTTTGACTTCTTTTCCAATCTGGATGCCCTTTATAACCTTCTCTTCTCTGATTGCTCTGGCTAGTACTTCCAGCACTATGTTGAGTAGGAGTGGTGAGAGTGGGCATCCTTGTCTAGTTCCTGTTCTTAAGGAAAAAGCTTTCAGCTTTTCCCCATTCAGGATGATATTGGCAGTGCACTTATCATATATGGCTTTAATTATGTTGAGATCAGAACCACATTTAGAGCCAGATATACCCAGCTTCCTCCAGGCCTTCCCTGCACCCCCAAAGGTATCCCCGCAGTGCTCCTGAGTAGGTTGGGTGGGCACAGACCACTCGGCTGAGCTGCTGGGAAGCAAGGCCAGCCTGTGAACTGCCTTCCTTCTGCTGGAAAGCTCTCCTCCTCAGGGAAGCTTCTGGTGGAGCCCCTCTCCCCATGGCACCTGTGGCTGTGTTGCTGAGTGTTCATGGGTCTGGAAGTGTGGGGTGATGGCAGGAGGGAGGCCTGCAGGGTATGTGGCCTTGGGCACATGTCCTTACCTCCTGAAGCCTCTGATGGCCACTCTACATGGCCTTAGCCTGGTCCTGGTCTCAGGGCCATGAGACGCAGGTGCCCAGAGCAGTGGCTAAGCACTGCCACCCAGTGTAGAATATGCCCTGACTGGTGCCTGGTGGGAGGGCAGAGGAGCATCAGGGACACTCCTGTCTAGTCAGGGTGGCTGGATATTCAGGATTCGTCCTCTCTGTGTTTGCTCTTCCTCTTCATAGGTAAGAATAAGAGAGTTGAAAAACAGCCTCCCAGAAAATCCTTCAGCTGCTGAACCCTCATGTCAAGAACTGGGGGGTCTTTACTGCACATGTAGGGCCGCAAGAGCAGCAAGATGGTCAAACAGGTAACTGGAGGCCTCGTCAGGTCCTAGGTCAGTATCTCTGCTTCTCCTTCTCCTGCCCTGGAGCTCAGGTCTGGGTTCCCACTGTTGGAGGGCAGGGTTGGGCAGCTCTGCTCTTGCTCCCAGCTGTCTCTCTTCTGTGCCATGTCGGTGACCTTGTGGGCAGAAGTGGGGTTGTCCAAGCTGCCTCTCCCTCCTGAGCCTGCTGGGAGTGATCGGTGAAGTGTGAGCAATTTGGGACATGGCCCGGGCCCAGCTTCATGGCTTGTGGGGAGGTGGCCCTAGCACGAGGCAGGACATTGTGGACTCACCAGGGCTGCGCACCCTCGTGCTTAGTTGAGGACCCCCAGTGGCTTGAAAGGCAGCTCTCCCTGGCTCCCAGTGCCAGTTTCCCTTTAACTAAAGAGCACGTGTGTGCCATCTGCTTTGTCTTTGCCATCTTTGCCAACATCTTAAATGTAACCCAGACCTAAGGGGTGGAGTGAGGTTCTGGGAGGTGAGTGTTGAAGTTTTTCCTTTTCCCGATAATGTTTACAGAAGCCATCTGGGTTATTGGCATCCCAGTCAGTGGAGGGGTAGTAGGTGTGGAGGGGTGGGGGCTGCAGGTGGGTGACCCTGAGGACTGTGCTATGAGCCCTCAAGCCACCCTGCCCTCAGGTCAAGTTAGTGGCCAGGAGCAGGGGAGACCTGCCATCAGGTCCCAAGATGGTGGCCTCGGTACCATCCCTGAAGAGGCCCTTGCTTTGGGCAGGACAAGGCAGGGTCAGGGAGGCTACATGGGCCACCAGGTGCATTAAGGAGCTTCAGGATATGCATTTCTGGAAAACAATTTGAATTGTAGATAAAGCTTGCTTCTGCCTTTGCTGTGCACAGTCTGGGGCTGATACTGAGCAGAGAAAGCAAGCTTTGGGGGCGATGGGCTAGGCTGTGTCCATCCAGCAGTGTGCTACCCCCGCCGGCTGTGGCCGTGCTCTGGTCACTTTATTCTGAGGACTCTGGGCACAGAGAATGTCAGGCCTCCCTCTCTGCCCAGGGCAGGAGGAGGTATGGCTCTCTACCCACTCAAGAGGTGGCAGAAGTGGGCAGGTATGGCCAGAAAGTGGGCCAGTGTTCCCTTCACTTTGAATGTCTTCTCTGGTCTGCCTTTGTGCTTAGCCAACACCTGCTCATCTACCTCAAGACTATTTTGTGCATGAGGCCATTCCTTGGGGAGAACTAACTGTGCTCTAACTATATCCTGCACATTTTTCTATCTGTGCCCCTTAAACATCTTCTCGTGTTTCTTTGTTTATACATATTTTGTCTAGTTTACTAAATAGTAAGCTCTTCTAAGACAAGAGTCACATTTTTCCCCAGCACCCAACACAGTAACTAGCACAGAGTAGACATGCAAGGCAATACATACTAGCTGTATGAAGGAGTGGATGAGGAAAAAAAGCAGATATGAGCTAATTAAAGCATAACAAGTGCTAAATAGAGTGGTGCTCACTCTTATGCAGTAAAATTTTTAAAAAAGAGAGATCACGGAGTGTTGGAAAAATCAGGAAAGGCTTTGTAAGTGAAGTGGTCTTGAGTTGGTGTGGTAGGCAGAATTATGTCCCCCCCCCTAAAAAAAAAGTTTGTGTCCCAATGCCTAGAATCTGTAAACATGTTACTCTACATGGCAAAGGGACTTTGCAGGTGTGATTAATGACCTTAAAATGAGGAGATTATCAGAGTGGGCTCCATGTAATCACAAGAGTTATTAGAAGAGTCATAGAAAGAAGTGTGAAGACAAAAGCAAAAAAACAGAGTGATACAGTATGAAAAATACTTGATCAACCTTTGCTGGCTTTGATGATAGAGAAATGGAATCACGAGTCAAAGAATTTGGGTAGCTTCTAGAAGTTGGAACGAGAAAGAGAATGTATTCTCTGATAGAGCCTTCAGAAAAGCACAGTCCTTCCAACACCTTGATTTGGGCCCATTGAGACCCATTTGGACTTCTGATCTCCAACACTGCAAGAAAATAAAATTGTGTTGTTTTAAGCCACCAAGTTTGTGGTAATTTGTTACAGCAGCAATAGGAAACGACCGCAATTAGTGCCGGGTTGAATTTATCTGGTCCAGCAAGGGAATCTGGACTGATGCAAGAATTGGAGACATTTGATGAAGATCCACGATATCATCAGGGGAGTGCTTCTGGGCAACTGCAAATGAAAACATAAACGAATTGATCCTCAAAACTCATGCAGAAGCCAGATGTTGGTTTGGGCAGACTTAAAATTCAGGCTGGAAGACCACCATTTCCACGTAGAGATTTTACAGAGAGCAAGAATAACTGCTTAACTTGACTCTCTGGGGGAATTTTCTGAACCCATTTACAAAGACAAATTTTCTTGCAGCCAGCCTTCACAAAAATGTGAGCTCATGGGAAATTTACTTATTTATTCATTCTCTGACCAAGTATTATTGAGCTACAAAGCCTGTCACTACTGTAGGTAGACATGGTCCTTGCCCTCTAGGAACCTGCGTATAGTAGGAAAGACAGATAACTTTAATATAAGTATAGTGGACAGAATTCTCCATCTTCTTAACTTTTTTTTTGTTTTTTCTCCTTATTTTTGGTGGGAAGAGGTTTTTAGCATAATGGTACATCAAAGCCTTGCCATTAATGGAATTCAGCATTAGCAAGAAAAAAGGTCTAATGGTTTCTCTATGCTAAAGGTTTTGAAGGTCCCAAGCCTGCTTCCGAAAGAGACTGTAATGATCCACTTCCCTACCTACCCCGGAAGAATCCAAGGCTTTGATCACACTCAGGGTTCCAGATTATTTGTGAAGCCTGCAGGATGGAGCTGGAACATGGTTGGGAGAGAAGAGAGATCAGGGACTGTCATCAGAAATAGGCTTTGTTTGGACTGAAAGGAAAAGCAATGGGTAAAGTAAAAAACCCATTTACAGTATTCTCTGGAATCTGACTGTATTTATGATGGACTACTGGTTAGAAATGGGCTGTTCTTGCAAATTATTCCAAGATGTTTTGCAAAATAATTGTGTTATGTAAAGCAAAATGTGCCGGGTTATAAGAGTTACAAAGTGACATGGGGGTTCTGCGTTGCTGTAATCAGAGAAATATCAAGCATAATTTGCAAACCACCCCCATCTCTCCACGAAGTGCTCAGAACCTGAAATTCTACCACTGATGCCAAATGTATTTGTCTTAAACATTGCTCTCTTTCCGTATTGTCTATTTGAAATATCAAGTCCCCTTAGTCTTAAAAAGTTGGTGGAATGAGGGGTGTAACTACTAGTAAGATGGAAGAGGCACCTCTTTATTCTCATTTGAAAAGGCTCTGCCTTTCGTCATTTATAGGGGTCTTACTATTTACTATTGCTGATGTGGTCGGTGCTCTTCAGAACTCCTGAATATGACACAGAGTGCACATAACAATGGAATGCAATTGAATTGTGCTAGATTTTGGACAAGGAATTGCTGCTCAGGCTTTTGCTCAGTTGGCAGTAAAACTCATTCTTTGGGTGATAGGCCCTGCTATTTCGAGTGGTGCAAAATTCTCATTTTGTGCACTTAAAGGAGTAAGTAGGTCCCAGAATAAAGCCAGCTACCCCAAAACAGTGTGGCCATGACATGCACAAAATAATTACATGGCCAAAACCAGCATTCAGTATCTGCTAGGAATAGTTGGCTAGATGCTGTGAGTGGGAGTTACTTTTGGTACTTCTAGAATGATCTTTATTCAGATTTTCCCATCAGATTCTCCTAGAACGTTAATGCTCATCTAGTTCCACATGCAAGATTATCTTTCCCTCCTTCTCTTACTCCTGAGGTTCATATCTTGGTGGCTTACCTGGTGTGTTCAATGCCTAAATGCACCTCTGTGCTATCTATGGGCAGAGGGAGCACAGCAGGGGATGTAGGAAGCAGCTCACAAGAGACCAGCAAGTGGCCCTCGGGTACCTCTGCCACCTCCTCAAGCCTCTTCCTCCTTCCACTCTCTCTCCACTCTCCTTGACAATATAAGGGGCCCAGAGTGAAGTGACATCATTAAAACAAATTATAATTGATCGAAGTTGGCACTGTCACTTGGTAACCAGGCAGAAGGAAGCCAGCAGCAGACCAGTAGAACCACAGAGGCAACTGAAAGACAGAGAAAAGCCTTCAGAGGCCCATCGTCTCCACCTTGTTGACCTCAACTCATTTGACTCAGAGTCCCTTCCTGGATTAGGGACTTCAGGGAAGCCTTGGGAACCGTTTAATGAAGAGATTGGGCCTCATTGATCCCAATAACTTCTTTTCCTTCTTTTGTAGCTCCTCTTGGCTGGCAAACGGAAACTAAGAAGTAGGAGAATATAGAGGAAAGAGCATTTGCCTAAGGTTCAGCAAACTGGGTTCTAATGTTTCATTGTGCGACCTTGGACAAATCTCTTTTCATTGCTGTGCCTCGGTTTCCCCTTCTGTAAAATGAGGAGGGTAGGTTGCATCACTAAGGATCTTGAAAGTTCTGATAGTCACAAAGTAAAAAAAGAAGACCACACACCTTTGCTCTGCCATTTGTATCTGACCTTGGACCAATCACTTGCCCTCTTTGCACCTCAGTTTCTCCATGTATAATATGGAAGGCTGAATTACATTGTCACTAAGAGCCCTGCCAATCCTGACATTCTATGTAACATTTCCTGAGACCAGATCAGGTGCTGACAACCTGTACCAAGGAAAGTCCTCATTAGGTATTTTGGGAGATGAAAGTTTTCTCTTGTCTCCCAGTGAGCGTGTTCATGTGTCTGGCATAACTCATTGGGTGGGTCCAATTTCTAACAATTGCATTTTTGCTAAGCTTGATTTCTTGTCAGGACAAGTGTGCAATCCATTCTGTGAATGTAATTAAACGAGCAGTAGAGCAGAGTACCCTTCACTTCTTAAGAGCTAAGGATTCCTGTTTTCCCCAAAGGAGGAAATATATTTGCATTGGGAGCTAGGTCCTGAGGGATTCTCCCGGGAGTTGCTGACTGCCTGGCGTGAGGATTAGCCCTGTGAGGAGGTGACCACCTGCATGGTGTGCATTGAGGAGTAATGGGAAAACTGCCACTGTACTGTTGTCTCTTCCAGTGCTTATCATCACGCCTTTAATGCTTCCACTTAAAATGCATTCATTTTCAGTATTTGCAGATTTCAGTCAGAAGTTGCAAACTGGTGGCCTGGAGGCTCAACTGCTGCCTGCTGACAGAGCTCACTTGGGCAGCACAGTTTTAAAGAAGATTTAAATCTGAATACTTTTAGGCAGAGCAATGGCTCTCCTGAGAGCCGTAATCATCACCATTCCCTTTTGTGTTATAGCTTGCTGTTTTACTGTGCCTGGGGATACATTAATGCCGGTGATTTATGTGGGGCCAGGTTTCAGTTCCCAACTTTGTAGCTCCTCCTCAGCTGGGAGTTAGGTAGTTGGGAAGTTGATCTTCTTCCAGTTTAGGATGAGGGTGCTAGGTGGTAGCTTAAAGGTTTGAAGAAATGTGATGTGTTCCACTGCCTGCCTGAATTCCAAGGAGGATTTTACATCCTAGTATATATAACCTGGTTACCTTGCCCATCGAGAGGGTTTTAATCTGTACCCTCTGGGGTTCAAAGGTGGAGTTCCCCAGTATAGGTGACTGGTGGCTCTGACACAGAGACCCAAGCAGCTTCCATCAAACCCAGTCATTGCTGGGGAAAAGATCAACAGCTAGCAATGGACCCTGACCTCAGAAGTGCTTCCCAGGACTGACTTTGGCCAGAGAGAGGAAGATGAGACAGAACATTGAAAAAAAATTGTTCCATGTTCTATGTTATTTGAACATCTATTTAATTTCCCAGAACTTGGAAAGAAGGCTCTGGAAATGCCTTTTGACATAAAGGAAGAGTTTTCCTTGAAGTGAGAAGAACTCTTTAAGGTCATGTGCAAAAGGTTGCCTTTCAGTTTACCAAGCATTTAAATGCTGAACTTGTTTTTCCAGCTCCCAGCCTCAAAGTTCCCTCCAAGGTCAGCCTGAAGAGACTTAACGGGAGATAAACAGTATGTCATTCAGGCTTGTCCTGCTTCCCACGTAAACCCGTGGCTCATCTCCTGTGCTAGAGATGGTCTAGAGGGAACAGACACAGGAAAGTGAGGCTGGGGCTAGTTGTAAGGAACTTGCTAATGACAGAAGTATTTTGCGAGCAAAACGAAATTTTGTTAGCATCCAAATCTTAACCTCCACAACCACCTGTGCAACCTCCTGCCCACCTCACTTCATTGGCATTTTCTTATCTTTTTTTCCGAGAAGGATGAGGAAAGTGGTACTATTCCTCAGCAAAGCAGGACTATAGAAACCCCTGAAAGTTTAGAAAGTTTGTCCAAAGTGATCGCTACCCATTTCTGCTTTCTAACTCTCCAAATGTCCATTTCATGTCTGCTGCCCTCTCTCTCCAAATGTCCATTTCATGTCTGTTTGCCCATCCAAAAAAAATTTCAGTAATGTTTAAAGAAGGCAAACAACTGCATAATTCGTTTAATAGATTCTCATTAGGCTTGTTTCAAATAAAAAGAAAAGTTTGGGTTCTTAAAGAGCATGCCTCAACTCCCCAGGTAACCTTCATTTAATTTCTAAATATATGTTTACCAAGGTTCCACCTCTGGCCACCATTTCTTATCACCCTTTGCCCCTCAAATACCATGATTCTAAGAAATCATGAATTCTAAGGCATTGGTTTAATAATAGCTGTACAAAACTTCACTGTAAGATGCATTCTTATTTTAGCAATACTAAAGAGAAAAATGTTGCCTTAAGATCGAGGAAATATGGTATCACCTTTCTGCTGGACTTTTATCTGCACCTCCGACCCTTCTCCTGGAGTATGTATCTAACTGTCCACTGGAAGTCTTCATTTACCAATTATTTACCGAGGACTTCTTATGAGCTCAGGCACTGTTCAAATCCCTGGGAATGCAACAAGAAATAAGACACGTCAAGTCACTACTCTTGTGGAACTTATATTCTAATGGGGGAAGACAGGTAATAAGTATATGAATCAACTAATCATAGTCATCATCATAAATTATAGGAAGAGAATGATCGCTGCTACTGTAATGGAGAGTGACAGAAAGAGGGGGATGTTGTAGCCAGAGTACTTAGTGAAGATCTTTCTGATGAGGAAACATTTGAGCAGAGATCTGAACCGTAAAGAGGAGCCAGCTATAAGAAGATTTGGAGAAGAGCATTCCAGGCAGAGGAAATAACAAATGTAAAGGTCCTGAAGTGGGAACATGCGCTGGCATGTTTGGAGAGCAAAAAGAAAGTTAATGTGACTGAAGGGCAGTGAGTGGTGGTGGTCATAGGAGAGGAGGTAGGAGAATGAAGCAGAAACCAGGATTGGGCCTTGTAGGGCAGGGTAAGAAGTTCGGATTTTATTCTAAGTATTATTTATGTCAGCATTATTAATAATAGCCAAAAGTTGGAAACAACTGAAATGTACATTAACTATCCAATGAATAAGCAAAATGTGATATTTCCATACAATGGAATATTATACAGCTATAAAATGGAATAGGATACTGATAGATGTGATGACATGAGTGAATCTTGAAAGCATCATACTAAGTGAAGGAAGCCAGGCACATACCATACAATGTACCCATTTAAAACATACAATTCAATGGTTTTTAGAATATTCACAGAGTTTTGTAATCATCACCACAGTCAATTTTAGAACGTTTTCATCATCTCAAAAAGAAACCACGTGTATGGTACATTTTATTTAAAAATCAAACTGTTAAAATAAAGAGATGGGTTTGGAGCATGTTAAATTTGAGGGACGAGTGAGTAGAGATATTGGGTAGATCATTGATACGTACGTCTAAGAATTCAGAGAGGTCCAGGCTAGAGAAATAAATATAGGAGGTTTTGTTGTTGTTTTTGTTGTTTTCTCTCTTTAAGTCTATTTCTTCTGCTCCTTATGCCCAGTGAGCTTTTAGTGTAAAAAGCATCAAAGACTTGCTATTAACGATTCAGTATTAGCAAGAAGAAAGGTCTTAAGTCTAACCCATGCTGAAGGCTTTAAAAGACATCGAGGAGGACTCTAACAAGCCGTTGGATGGAAGGATCCACCATAACTCTAGAAGAGTGATGACTCCCTCGCCTTGACCTGTATTAATTGTTTCCTACTATTCTATTCACCAGTTTCATTATGAGCTTGCTGCATATACCTCTTTGTTTTCATTTTAGGAGTTGCATCTTTAGCTTATTAGATTTTCCTTTCAAATAATGCTGTATCAATTCATGTATAAGAACCTTAGAACAATATAATTCCGTTCTCCCTCTCTTGTCCTTTGCACTATTGTTGACATAGATTCTACATCTACATATTTATAAGACACACTTAATAACAATGCATTGTTATTATTTTCGCTTTAAAGTTAATTATCATTTAAAGAAATTAAAAATGACAATAATTTAAAAAATATTTGCCCACATTTTTACCATTCTGGAGCTCTTCATTCCTTTGTTTAGATCTCAATTTCTATCTCATATAACTTTCTTTTAGGCTGAAGAATTTCCTTTAATATTTCTTGTACTGCGGGTCTATTAGCATGGAACCTCTTAGCTTTTGTTTTTTACAAAATAGCTTTCATTTTGCTTTTATTCTTGAAGAATACATTCTTGAAGGATATTTTGAACTTTAAAGATAATGTTCCCTTCCGGCTTGCATTGTTTTTGCTGAGAAGTCTGCAGTAATTTTCATTTTTGTTCTCCTACGTGTTATATGTCCTTTTCTTCTCTGACTTCTACTGCAATTTTCTCTTTAATAATGGCTTTTAAGCAATTTTATTAGGATACATCTTTGTGTTGTTTGATGTTTACCCTAAGTGGGTTCATTGGAATTCATGGATCTGTGTGTTTATAATTTTCATCAAATTTGGAAAAATTTTGACCATTATTGCTTTAAATACATTTTCCAACTTTCTCCTGTTGCTTCATTCTAGGAATTAAATTACACACATGTTAGATTGTTTGATATTGTCCCACAGATCTATCTCTTTTTTTTAAATTTATAAAGAATATACATTTATTTTTCCATTGTTATGGAGGCTGAGAAGTCAAAGATAAAGGCACGAGCAGGTTCAGTTTCTGGTGAGGGCTGAGCTTTGTGTCCTCACATGGCAGAAGGCGGAAGGACAAAAGGGGCAAACACTGTGTGAAGCCTCCTTTGTAAGGTATTAATCCCATTTAGGAGGATGAAGTTCTCATGATTTCCTCACCTCTTGCTACTATCACATTGGCAATTAAGTTTCACCATATGAATTTTGGGGGACCCAGTCAGATCATAGTAGCCTCTGAGGGCAATTATCATTAACTCCATTGGGTATCGTAGTCATTTATCTCTTTTCTCAACCACTATGAGTTCCTAAAAGATTGAGATGATGCCTTAGTTTCTTTTCTTTTTCTTATTGAAAAATAATTGATTGTACATATCACCACAAATGTCTACTCTGTTGCTTTTGTTTTGGCATTTTTTCCTTCTGTGTTTCATTGTAGTTGGATTCTTTTGCTCTGTCATCAAAGTCACTGATCTTTTCTTTTGGGATGTCTAATTTGCTATTAAATTACAAACCTTTCAATATATACTTTCATTCCACATTACTTTTCACATTAAATGTATTTTTAAAATTTAGAAGTTGTATTTGTTTCTTTTTTATATCTTCCATTTCTCCCCTCATTGTATTCATATGGTTGCCTATATTTTCTCGAGCATATTTAAAGTAGCTATTTTAAAGTTATTGTCTACTATTTCTACCAGCTCTGCTGGTTTGGTTTTATTTCCATTGACTGACTTTTCCCCTAGTCGTGGGTAATGTTTTCCTGTTTCTTTGCATGTCTAATAATTTTTGAAATGAGAATAAAATGTTGTTGGAGCATCTGGACTTTGTTGTCTTCCTGCAAAGAATGTTGGGCTTTGTCTGACAGGCTGTTATGTTACCGGTACAGTTCATTATGATATTTTCGAGCCTCATTTTTACATTTTGTTATAATGGATCTACTGTAAACTATACTCAGGACTTCTATGGCCTGTACTGAATTCCCTGGGTGTTCAACTAATCCTCTCTCCTCTATCTGGCCAAAACTCAAATGTCTCCTATCCCTGTGTGAGTTCTGTAGATTTTTCAGCTTACAGCACCCTGGTAGTTTCCTTTGTCTAGCTACATGGAATTTCACCACACATGTGTATGTGACTCAGTATTCAGCAACAGACTCAGGGGTACCCCTATGCAGATTTCTGGAGGTCTGCCCCTGCATATCCCTTTCCTCTCCTGTGCTCTGCCCATTATATTCCACTTACCTCAGCTTTCTTTAACTCTAATCTCTCTCTCCTGAATTCTGTGTGTCTACTGTGAGCTGTTGAAGTTCCCTCTCCTTGCACTATGGAGAAAAAAAGTAAGGCTCACCTTGATTTTTTTAATTGTCTTTTGGATCATAATTTTGTGTCTGAAAATAGTTGTTTCACATATTTTGTCCAGTTTTCTAAGTTTTTTTGGTGGGACAGGAAGCTTAGTACCAATGATTTCACCATGATAGAAGCAGAAGCCCTCTCAAAGTATTATTATTTCTCCAAGTATTATTTTTAAAGCACATTTCTGGCCTGGTTCTTTCTGATCTCTGTGTCTTTGCTCATGTCCAAATCATATCCATTCTTCAAGACCCATTGTATGCTATCTCCTTGATGCAACCTTTCATACACTGCTCAATCAGTAACAAACTCTTTCCTTTGTTCTGCAGAGTACATGTATATATTCCTTCATTCACTTTTTTAAAACTTAAGCAACGATATAATAAGCACTTTCCATGTTCCAAGCACTGTGCTAGGCTCTGAGGATACAGAAATACGAACTTCCTCTTCTTTAAAAACTTATATGTTATTGAGGGTGGAGGCCATAGATTGTGATAATATTGTGGCAGAAGGATGCCAATTCTACTGCATAAGCATAGTGGAGGGACACAAAGTCCACTGGGGGGAATCAAGATACAGAAGCTTTCAACAGAAGAAATGATAATAACTGGGCAACGTGGGAGGGAAGAGTGTTCCGGATAGAAGTAATAGCAGGTGTTTTTAGCACTTTCTGCTGTGTTCTTAATGTCTGTGTAAGTCTGAGTCACACCATTACTCTCAGCTCCCACTGTTTTGTAAGCTCCTGGAGTTCAGGGGTTGGGTTTTGTTTATCATCTCTCTGCTACCAGTATGTACATCATTCATGCACAATGTGCAGCACATAGTAAGTATTTGGTAAATATTTAGGGGTATAAAATTGGAATAGCTTATTATTATTATTATTATTATTATTATTATTATTATTATTTCATATGATGGAGCTATGGTCAGAAAATGACTAGGAAATGCCAAGTCCTCTTACATAGGGCACACCACTAGGGCACTTCCGTGTGTCTTGTTGATCCTTGAGACGTAGAGACATCCCCCTTTTGAGCATTCTAGAAAAAAAGAGTCTCCTATATATGTCTGAGAAATGGTATCTACACTTAGCTACTGCAGATTTTTGCAGTGGTTTCAGAGCTTCCCTTAAGACATCTACAAACCATGTCTGTGGGGAAGTTCTCAAGCTGGCATATTGTCTTAGGTCAGAACAAATCAGTTGGATGTGCCGATAATCTGGTTAATTTAGCTCAAATCCTGTGTTTCTGTCCTCGTTACCCAGGTGATTGCCTGCATCACTTGATTGGGTTCTGACATAACTTGATTGCATGTACAACATTCATGCCAGTCTGCTCCTCACTGACAATCAACATTCTGATTGGCATGTTGCACTAGAAAGGGGTCTGTATACCTGGATTCTGTTTTCAGCTCTGCAAGTCACATCATGTCTCTGAGTCTCACTCAGAGAGGTGATAATAATACTTAGACAATCATTAGTAAAATCGTGCCTCAAAATTTCATATTTGATATGAAAGCATTTTTAAATCATGTAAAGTGCTTCAAGATGTTTGGAGAATGATTCACAATATATATGCATTTTGGCATTAGTAGAGGCATTAATGGTATGGTAGGAAAATTAGTAGCCTTCTGGGTTGTGACTCGTAGAAATTAGCTTTGTGTCCTTGAACAAGTCGTTTCCTCCTTGGAGCCTTACTTTCTCCATCTCTGCTTTGGGCCATTTCTGGGTCCCTTAACTGAAATGCTCTCATCCTGTGGCATACATACTACTAAGGATGCTGTCTTAGTCTGCTTCTACTGCTGTAACAAAATACCTGAGAGTGGGAAATTTATAAACAATAGAAATTTATTTCTAAAAGTTCTGTATGGTGTGAAGTCCAAGATCAAGGATCTGGCAGGTTCAGTTTCTGGTAAGGGCTTGCTATCTGCTTCGAAGATGGCACCTTCTCACCACATCCTCACATGGTGGAAGGGAAAAGGGATGAATGCTGTGTCCTCACGTTGTGGAAGAGGCAGGCAGAAGAGCAAAAGGGACAAACTCACTCCCTCAAGCTCTTTTATAAGGGCACTAATCCCATCCATGAGGGCAAAGCCTCATGGCTTAATCACCTTCTAAAGACCCCACCTCTTTATACTGATGCATTCAGGATTAAGTTTCAACATGAATTTTGGAGAGACACAAACATTGAAACAACAGCAGATGCTAAAGTGCCTTAGTTGAAGTCCAACATTTTTAGATGTCCAAGTCCAATATTCAGATGTTAAGGTCAACATTGTAGCCTTTAGATGATAACAAAGGCCTCCAAAATAAGGAGGAAAATGAGAGGTTGAGATGCATAGGACTAAATCTGTTAACCCAGAACCCAATGATCCAGCTGAGAATTCCAAGACAGGAATGTCTAGGGAGAAGAAAGGAGTGGTGCTGAGGGTTAGGTTTGGAAGCCAGATTTTATTTCTCTGGAAATTAGGCCACAACATACAAGACAGAGAACAGGAGTACTTATGTCCAACCTTGCCCAATATAAGCACAAGCTTTACGTTAAGTCATCACAGAAATAATGGGCAAGTTATTGCTGGATGCTTCCTCACACAGATGTGAATAACTTAGTGCCACCATTTTGAGGAACACCAAGAGGGCCAGATGGAGTCAATCCATGTGACAGCATTCCTGAAAATAATGCTTCTTAGAGGGGATAGCTGTTCGGAACTTTGATCATGGCAGCAGGTATTGGGGGTTCATTGGCATTTGGTATCAGCAGCAGCAATGAAAAATAAAGCAGTTCATGTGAAACAGGCATTAAAGGAACATTGCACAGCATGGAAGGACTCCTTAAAGCAGGGGTTCTTAAACTTGGACTTATTAACGTTTCGGGCTGAATCATTCCTTGTTGTGGGGAACTGTCCTATACATTATAGGATGCTGAGTGCATGCCTGGCTTCTACCCACTAGATGCCAGTAGCACTCCCCCTGTTGTGATGACCAGAAACGTGTCCTGACATGGCCACATACCCCCTGGGATGCAAAGTCCCTGACAGAAAAACAGTGCTCTAGAGAATGACAGAACGGTGAGGGCAGATGGAATCTCAGGGCATCAGTTCAATCCATGAGCTCCGTGGGGCACCTGTTTTTGCACCTTTCACATAGATGTGTTAGGAGAAATTGACAGGACAGCTGAGCAACCTGAAAGTCAGAGTCAGATGCAAACTGGGGAAGAAAGTAGTGAGTAAAGCAGCCCGGGTTTCTACTCTCCCGGTCAGCCACAAAGAGAGATTTCTATTGTCAAGCAGAAAGCATACAGGCTTTAGATTCAGACATACCTGTTTTTAATCATAATTCTGTCATTTTCTAGTTGTTTAGTCCTAGCCAAGTGGCATCACCTCTCTGAATCTGTTTTCTGAACCGTATCTACACAAATTTGATTTATACCCATAGCTTACTTCTAAAAAGGATACATCTTTTGGGCTGGCCCGGTGGCACACTGGAGAGTGCGCCGCTTGGGAGTGCGGCGGCGCTCCCGCCAAGGGTTCGGATCCCATGTGGAGACCGGTTTCCGCTCACTGGCTGAGCGCAGTGCGGGCACAACACCGAGGGTTGTGATCCCGTTGCCGGTCCCCGGTATGGGCGTGACACCGAGGGTTGCGATCCTGTTACCGGTCAGTAAAAAAGACAAAAAAAAAAAAAAAGGATACATCTTTTTTAATGGAATATTCGTTCATCTGCTGAGCACTTTGGTGGAGCTGGCTAAGCACGTGTTGGGGTCAGAGTCAGTGAGGGTTGAAATAAAATGCATAAGAAGCTGTTGGCATTCCCAAGGGCTTTCTGGAGGAGAGAGAAGATGGAGCTGGGAAGTAAAGGGGAAAAAGAAGCCAGTAGGATGTGGTGCACAGTGTAGCCCCATCCCGTGATTGCCAGAGCTGCATTAAAGTTATACACTCACAGATATTTTGCATAAGAGGCCTGTGTGCGTGCATGAGTGTGTGCATGTGGAAACTGAACAAGAAGCTGAATTTCACACTGGGGACAGAGGCCATGTGAGAAGCAGCAGGAGGCCAGGAACTAGAGGAAGCCTCAGGAGTCACAGAACATGTGGGCTGAACTTTCAACTTCCACGGGTAGTATACTTTCAGATGTGGAGTCAAGAGTTATGGAGAAACTTATGTTGAGTGAAATAAGCAAAGCAGAGAGGGATAAATACCACATGTATCACTCATATGTGGGAGCTAAGAGAGAAAGAAGGAAGGAAAGAAAGACCACAGTGGTGCGTTGGACTTGCAGAGGGAGAAAACAGAACATACCTTGAGATACAAAGTGGAGTTGCGGGGGTAGAGGGATCGGGAGGGAGATTGGGGATAATTAGGTGGGGGACACAGGGTACAATGGCAATTTGTGGCAATGGGCATGCGGCCAGTATGGATCTGGCCTTCACATCTTGGGCATGAGGGATGACAATCAGCTTTGTATCTCATGAATATTCATAACCAATAAAAAAAAAGAGTTATGGAGGCCCCAAGTGACATTTAGAACACATATTAAGATGGGGGCAAAAATACCTCACAAAGTTGTATGAGGGTGAGAGATAATGTAAGTAAACATAGCACCTGCTGAATTCCACAAATGGTGACTATTGTTAAGTTGAATACTTGCAAAATTTAGTTGGTGGAGGCTTAATCATTAATACTATTTTGTCACTTTTTCCTTTTGGTAGTGCTATTCAACCCTACCTATTTTTTAAATTTATTTATCAATCGACACATATTTATTGTACATATTTATGGGGTACAGATATTTCAATACATGTATACACTGTGTCATGATCAAGTCAGAGTAATTAGTATATTCCTCGTCACAAAAATGTATCATTTCTTTGTAATGAGAGTATTTGAGCTCCTCTCTTCTAGCCATTTGAGAACATACAATAAATTATTATTATTTATAGATGTCTAGCACTACTGTATACCACTAGAACTTATTTTTCCTATCTAACTGTGGTTTTGTATCCATTAACCAACCTCTCCCTATGCCCCGCCTTTCCAGCCTCTAGTAACCACAATTCTACTGTCTACTTCTATAAGCTCAACTTTTTTTTTAGCTCCCACATATGAATGAAAACATGCAGTACTTATCTTTCTGTGCACGACTTATTTCACTTACTATAATGTCTTGCAGGCTCATCCATGTTGCTGCAAACAACAGGTTTCATTCTTTTTCATGGCTGAGTAGTATTCTGTTGTGTGTATGTACCACATTTTCTGTATCCATTCATCTGTTGATGGACACCTAGGTTGATTCCATGTCTTGGCAGCTGTGAATATTGCTGCAATAAACATGGGGGTGCAGATATCTCTTCAGCATGCTCATTTTCTTTCTTTTGTATAAATACCCACTAGTGGGATTGCTGGATCAAATGGTAGTTCTATTTTCAGTTTTTTGAGGAACCTCCCTACTGTTTTCTATAATGGTTGTACTAATTTACAGTCCCATCAACAGCATATAAGAGTTCCCTTTTCTCCACATCCTTGCCCACATTTGTTATTTTCTGTCTTTTTGGTAATAGCCAGTCTAACTGGGGTGAGATGATATCTCACTGTGGTTTTGGTTTGCATTTCCCCATTTCCCCTTCTTTTAATCCCCACCTTCACCTGCCAGCCATATCTACAGATGGTTGTCAGTCTGTGACCTTTCAGCACTAGTGAAGTAACATTGCAGACTCAGGGCTTCTTTTCTCCTAGTCCTGTTCCCCTTGCTTACCACAATGTTTCTTTGATGCATACCTTTCTACTGACTATACCTGTAAGAGATTATCCATTGTCTTTGCCCCTTTTCCAAGCCCCCAGCCATCTGGAAGTGTCATTGCTTAATCTTTGTGTTCCACTGTCAATTAAAGTCAGAAACCTTTGATCTGTCTTGTTCACTAGACTCTGTATCTTGACATATGAAACTGCTGACAACTACATGTTTATTAAATTTGTTTTTCTGGGTTTTAGTTATAGCGCTAAAATTCAATCCAATATACCAGTAAAAGTTTTCTTGAAAATCTATTATCAGTGTGTTTTTACAGTTACCATAGCAGTAGAATTTGCACTCAACAGCATTACTACAATTTTCCCCTACTTAGAAGGTATATTCCATTTATGTTTTAAAGCCTAGGAAGGAAAAAGGTAAAATAAATAAATAAATTAATTAATTAAATAATGGCAATTAGCATTACTGCAATTCTATCCCTAAAACTCACCCCCAGTGAAACACACAACAACAGATTGCCTGTAAACACATAAAAGCCCTTCTCAGAAAAAGTGGGCTTTGTGTTTCCATCATGGTGAAACCGGGGTCCTTTGATAGGATGACTGATGACAGAGAAGACAGGAAAGGGTGAGAAGGCCTACGTTTTGTACTCCACACCAGCACCCTGAGGACACGTTAGGACGAACAGTGACCTGACTCCTCTTAGCTTCCCAAGATCAAGTGACCTACAATTTGCTACTGATAGATGATGTAGCCCTGGGCTCTAGCAGGAGCAAGTGGATGATGGAATCTTGCCACTCTTAATTAATTTTCCTCTTTACAAAGTGATCCTGTGGGCTGGAAGTTTAATGGGATAAGGGATAGGCCCAACAGTTTTCATGCCTGCTCCATTTCCTTGCTAGCCTCAGTTCCTGTGGCTTCTGAGCAGCTGGGTGTCTGAACCCCACCCCATTCTCTTTCCTGTATGTCTATAGGGGAGCAGGATCAGCTGTATAGAGGTGGCTAGTTTTGGGAGTTGGTTTCTGGGGAACCCAAGCTAGAATTGGGGCATCGTATTTGAAACAATACAGGGAGCATCAAACAAGAAGATCAAGTCAATACTGATGGAAAAGTCCAGAAGGCCAGTGGTGACTTGAGGGTTGTGGGTTTGTATCAGTGTGAGGCAGGATCAGAGTGATAGCCAGTGGAAAATAAGTCAGAGGGTCCTGCTGGGCCTTTGCTCATAGCCTTATAGGTAGGTAAATGCATGATGTGTGGGTAGATGGATTGCCTGTGGTCCCTGAGCATCTACATGCCTCATTACTTCAATTTTACATATTTACTGCCTAGAAAGTGTCCACTCATCACACTTAATACTAAGATTACTTTAGAAAGAAAAAAAAAAAAAAGAGGGCCATTGTAAATTGAGTCCTTTTTTACTGTTTTCTTTTCTTTTCTTTTTTTTTTTTTTAACTGTCAAAAGTCAAAGACAAACAAGAGTAAAACCCACAAAATAATACATTGGTTCTGAAATTCCCCATTTCTTCCCACCTTCTCAAGTTTGTTACACCTTCAGTATCTTAGAACAATAACTTTTTTTGTGGAATAGCCTTCTATTTTGAAAGGCCCTATTACATTTAAACTCTCAAGGGCTTAAAAATATTTCAATTTTATATTCCTTCCCAGAGCAAAAGTGGATCAAAAAGAGCTAAGCAGTCATAAAGCAAGGAAAAATGAAAACCCCACTTCCCTTCTATCCTGTTGGAGGCCACTGAAAAATAGGTTTTTGGAAGGCTTGCCACAGGGCTTCCATAGAGTTGACTCTAGAAAAAATTTCCATTAAACGTGGCTGACAAACACTGAAACCTAAAGGGACAAATGGATTAAAGTGATAAAAATTTTTCAAATTTTGTATGTGAAAAAATGATACATAGATGTATTCGTGTGGATGATGTGACTTTGTGTATAAAGGGAAACACATAATCTACAAATACAAACTCATGGTACATAAATTAGTATAATTAAGACATGCTGCTCCCTGCCTATCTAGATTCATGAACAGACTTTAAGATAAGCTCAGTGAAATTTGGCTCTGAGCCTCACAGATTTTGTGGATTTTTTGTTTATTATTTATTTATTTTTAATTGAAACATAATTGATTGCACAGATCGGTGGCGTACAGCATTGAATGTCAATATCTGTGTGCAATACATGATCCTCAAATCAGGATAATTACTACATGTATCATTACACAATGTAATCATTTTTTGCCTCACAGATTTTGGTTACTAAAACTATAATCTGTTCTCTCATTCTAGGCCTCTCATTTTCCCTTATACCCCAGGAGACTCTTTCTTGTCATGAATTTTTCTTTTGCTCTGCTGCTTTGGTTCTATTTCTACAGCTCTACTTTGCCACTCCCAAAGTTAGAGAACAACTATTGCACCCCAATGATTTCTGATTTCTTGGTCAAATATGGATTGTCTAGTATTCAAGAGACCACAACTTTTAAGCTCCTGCTGTCCATACCCCACCCCTAAGAGAAACAACTTTATGGTTTTCTTGGAGGAATGTAGGACAATTTCACCATGAACTGTTTGAGGGGACATTTTAGTGGCACCACTCCATGCTATTCTGGGAATATTCTTTACAACCTCTCTGCCCTGGAACCACAGTACAGGATATTTTGTCTTTCTGACCCCACGGTCCGCCATTCCTTGCTCCTTCCAGAGGTCTTGTTGAAAAGTCTTTCTGTGAATTGCTCTTTGGTCTCTAAATCCTCTCCTCTATTTCTGCCAGATGGCCCCTTAAAAATAGAAGTCTCTTTGGCTGTCCTTGCTCTCCTCGAGTTTCAGATGTAAGTTTTCAAATTAGGCCCCCAGAGGGACATTTAGTTTCTAGTTTAGTCCTCCCCCGCTCCATAACATTTCTACAGTCCCTATAAAGGTTTCACATTCACCCGAAATCTCCCCAATTAAATGATGACCTTGAGAGCATTCCTTTAACTTCAATATCTACTCTGTACCTAGCTCCCTGGCATAGAGTAGCTACTCAAATATTTGCTAAATGAACCAATCAACGATTAAACGATACAAGGAATGATCAACTCAGGTTTCCAGATGCCAGACAGCACTGAACAGGCAGTAGAAGTGAACAAAAACAAAGGCTCATTTGGGAGCTCATCCTTCCCTATGTTTCTGGATTTGTTGCTTGTTTTTTAAACCATGGTAAAGGTAATCCTGATAGGACTCCTCGTTCAGAGGTATGCTGTACCCTGCCCAGGTGGCAGTAGCTGGATCAAAATTGACAGTTTATTTCATAAATTAAAAATTTTTTTTCCTGGTCCAAGTCATTAACCACTCCCTCAGTCTTAAATTTGGGCTCACAATCATTCCCTGAATTCAAAATAGCCACAAGCTATGGTTCCCAGGCTCTCCTCCCAGTTGACAGTGGTGAGCCAAAGGGAACAATATCCTAGTTGAAAAATGTGGCAAAGGACAATATTGACAAGATCCACTTGGCTCTGTGTTCTGATCTCATACCCTGATTATCTTACCATCTCTTCGTAAAGGCCGTCAAGTGTGGGCTGAAGAGAAACAAAGGGATATTTGTGGTCTCAGCCTACTTTCCCGAGGACCAGGGAGATGTGGACTTCATGCTTTTCTGCTATTTTGACCTCCCCCAGATACATCACAGCTTCTGAAACACCCGGGGTAGATTCTGGTTTCCAATGCATCCAGCCTATAGATAATAAGCATTATCAGAAGAACAATGGAACAGCAGGTTTGCCCCAGAATTACTTGCCCTGTGTACTTGGGTCATGCCTTCTCAATAGCCATTTCCTCCTTTTTTTTTTTTTTTTTTTTTTTTTTTAACAAAACTCTTTATTTAGAGCATCCTCTCCTGCAGCTTACGGCTGACCATGTTTCAGAGTTCTGGACAGTTAAATTTAAGTAAAAGCCTAATAAGGCTACTGAAGAAGCTATTTTCCATCTAAGAAGGTAGAGACAGCTATCATATGCATTTTGCCATTGTATCTTAAATCCATAGAGAAAAAGACAAATTGTAAGAATGGCAGAAAAGGAAGATTGGGGGCCGGCCCGGTGGCGCACTGGAGAGTGCGCCACTTGGGAGCACGGTGGCGCTCCCGCCAAGGGTTTGGATCCCATGTGGAGACCGGTTCCCGCTCACTGGCTGAGCGCGGTGCGGGCGCAACACCGAGGGTTGCGATCCCATTACCGGTCAGTAAAAAAGACAAAAAGGAAAAAAAAAAAAAAAAGAAAAGGAAGATTGGAGTCAGGACTGATCTGGAGCAACTAAACCCTCCCTGGGCTGCCCATCACCAGACTCCTTGTAAGAAGAGAAGTCCCTGTCGGGGTGCATCCCTGCCATGCGGGGCTCTTCTCTCACTACGAAGGCCCCTTTGAGAGTTTCTATGACTGTCTCAGTTACTCTGGTTGTCCTTCCTTTTACTCCTCTTCTTCCACAGGTAGTTTTGTTCTCAGTTGGAAGAGGTTGGGAGGCAGACATTCTCACCCTGCAGGTGGAGCTTACACTGAGGTTGAGGGGAACCCAACCTCAACCTGATCTACAGACTCCCATTATTTATGGCAAAAGTAGAAAGATGGTGGCACAAAGGGGAAGATACAGCCTGCAGAAATGTTTTGTGTTGGCCTATACAGTGTTTTAAGACATTTGAATTCGTTGCCAACATTTTGAAAATCAGAATACTTTTCATAAATTCTGGATTTACAGCATTTCTGTCAGCACTGGACCCTCACTAGCTCATGGCGACAATTGACTAAAGTAGCAACTTTTTCACTTAGAAGGGAACATTCAATCTCCAGATTGCCACAGTGCCCAGCCTTCTTACACGTGGCTCACCTCATTTGTTTTTACTGCCTGCGTGGCCCTATAAGTATTTGAGTTTTCAATTCCTAATCTGTGGCTTCCTTGAAGGATCTTGTGTAGTCACTTTTCCATTCCCCACCCATAGGCGGAAACCTCTTCTGCCTCTAATAATTAGCAAGAAATATAACCAGCCTGGTACTGTACCTTTCCATACTCCTAAACATCTTAGCCAGTGTCCTCGAGAAATTGGTCTCTGTTACAGATACATTGGAAATGTGGAGGATATTGCCCTCAAGCATGGATCCCAAAGGCAATTAGACTCCTCTTCTTTTCCATATCTGACACCTGCCATTCCTGAGACATCATTTTGGTGTCTTTCTTAAAAGACTTTTCCCCTAGAAATTAATAAGCACTACCTGATAATAATCTGAGCTTAGAAGGTTGGCAAATATTAGCAATTACAAGAACTGTCAGCTCCAATGTACAAATCTATTTCTCGAGTGCACTTAGAATTGGAGAAAGTTTCTTATTTATGACATATCTGATTTTACTTTTTCCTCCTTCTTTAGGGTAAATCACATTATTTTTGATTGAAACATAATTGATTATACATATTTGTGGGGTACAGAGTTGGATATCAATACCTGTGTACAATATGTGATTATCAAATCAGGTTAATTAGTATATTCATCATTACAAGACATAATCATTCCTTGTGACTCAAGCAATTTCTTGCTAACCCCCCTTCTGCTCACCCTTTCCCAACTCTAGTAACCACAGTTCTGTTCTCTCCTTTTGAAAGTTGAGCATATTATTTTGATTATTCTTTCTTTTTTTCCTTCTTTCTTCCTTTCTATCTTTCGTATTTATTCATGTTTTTAGCTCCCACTTATGAATGAGAACATGTAGTAATTCTCTTCCTGTGCCTGGCTTATTTCTCTTAACATAATTTTCTCCAAGCTCACACATGTTGCTGCAAATGGGAGAATTTCATTCTTATTTATGTCTGAGTAGTATTCCGTTGAGAATATGTATACCACATTTCCTTATCCAGTCATCCGTCGATAGACATTTATGATGGTTCCATATCTTGGCCACTGTAAATAGAGCTGTGATAAACATAGGAGTGCTGGTGTCCCTTCGACATGATGATTTCCATTCCTTTGAGTATATACCCAGCAGCAGGGTTGCTGGATTGCATGGCATTTCTATCTGTAGTTGTTTGAGAAACCTCCATACTGTTTTCCATAGTGGCTGTACTAATTTATAGTCCTACCAACAGTGTAGAAAAGTTTGCCTTTCTCCACATCCTTGCCAGCATTTGTTATTCTGTCTTTTTGATAATAGCCAATGTAACTGGGGTGAGATGTTATCTCAATGTGGTTTTGATTTGCATTTCCCTGATGACTAGTGATGTTGAGCATTTTTTCACATGCGTGTTGGCCATCTGTATGTCTCCCTTTGAGAAATGTCTATTCAGCTCCTTTGCCCATTTTTTAATTGCATTATTTGGTTTTTTAACTGTTGTTTGAGTTCCTTGTATATTCTGCATGTTAACTCCTTGTTGGATATATAGTTTGCAAATATTTTCTCCCATTCTGTAAGTTGTCTTTTCACTCTGTTATTTCCTTTGCTGTGCAGAAGCTTTTTAGTTTGACATAATCCCATTTGTTTATTTATTTCTTTTGTTACCTGTGCTTTTCAGGTCTTATTCATAAAGTCTTTGCCCAGTCCTACATCCTGAAGTGTATCCTCTATGTTTTCTTCTAGGAGTTTTATAGTTTCAGGTCTCGCATTTAAGATTTTAATCCATTTTGAGTTGATTTTGGTATATGGTGAGAGGTACGGGTCCAGTTTCATTGCTGTATACATGGATATCCGGTTTTCCCAGCACCATTTATTGAAGAGTCTGCACTTTCCCCAATGTATGTTCTTGTTGTCTCTGTCAAAGATCAGTTGGCTATAATTATCTGGGTTAATTTCTGGATTCTCCATTCTGTTCCATTGGTCCAGAATCACAGTATTTTTTAACTTCAATATTTCTATTGGTATAAGTTGATACGGACAGCCATTGCAGTATATTGAGCTCCATAGAGACAGTGCCAGGGCAAGTGAGAGCCAGATGGGCACTGGGAAACTCTGTGCCTCACTGAGGAAAAATAACTAGACATGGGCAAAGTAGATCCTAAGAAGCTGAGAATCAAAATGTCATCATATGCAGTCTTTGTGCAAACTTGTCGGGAGGAGCACAAGAAGAAGCACCTAGATGCTTCAGTCAACTTCTCAGAGTTTTCTAAGAAGTGCTCAGAGAGGTGGAAGATAGTGTCTGCTAAAGAGAAAGGAAAACTTGAAGACATGACAAAGGCAGACAAGACCCGTTATGAAAGAGAAATGAAAACCTATATCCCTCCTAAAGGGGAAACAAAAAAGAAGTTCAAGGATCCCATTGCACCCAAGAGGCCTGCTTTGGCCTTTTTCTTGTTCTGTTCTGAGTATCACCCCAAAATCAAAGGAGAACATCCTGGCCTTTCCACTGGCGATGTTGCAAAGACACTGGGAGAGGTGTGGATGACACAGCTGCAGACGACACACAGCCTTGTGCAAAGGAGGCTGCTCAGCTGAAGGAGGAATATGAAAAAGATATTGCTGCACACCGAGCTAAAGGAAAGCCTGATGCAGCAAAAAAGGGAGGTGTCAAGGCTGAAAAATGCAAGAAAAAGAAGGAAGAAGAGGAAGACGAGGAGCATGAAGAAGATGAGGAGGAAGAGAAAGATGATGATGAATAAGTTGGTTCTGGCGCAGTTTTTTTTTTTTTTTTCCTTGTCTATAAAGCATTTTAACACCCCCTGTACGCAATTCACTCCTTTTAAAGAAAAAAAAATTGAAATGTAAGGCTGTGTAAGATTTGTTTTTAAACTGTACAGTGTCTTTTTTGGTATAGTTAACACACTACTGAATGTGTCTTTAGATAGCCCTGTCCTGGTGGTGTTTTCAGTAACCACTAACCTTGTCGGATACAGTATGGGGCCTGTAAATTGGCTTGGAAATTTAAAGCAGGTTCTTGTTGGCGCACAGCACAAATTAGTTATAAATGGGGATGGTCGTTTTTTCATCTTCAGTTATTTCTGATGCAGCTTATATGAAATAATTATTGTTCTGTTAACTGAATACCACTCTGTAATTGCGAGAAAAAAGTTTCAGCTGTTTTGTTGACATTCTGAATGCTTCTAAGTAAATACAACTTTTTAACTTAAAAAAATTGATACAAAGCTTTTGGGAAGCAATCTGGCAAAATTACTAAAATTTTAAATGTGGACAACCTTTGGTTCAGCATTGCCTTATCTAAGAAACTTTCCTAAAGAAATAATTTTGTGAGTATACATATATATATATATATAATGTGTATGTGTGTATATATGTATATATATCTATAGGTATGTATCTATACGTATAAACACAGCATTATTTTCTAGCCTTACATTGAGAACAATTAAAATGTTCACCAATAGGGAATCCATTATTCAATAATATAGCAGCTACAGGCGGCTCTGAGGGACTAGCATTTCAGGGCAATTTTTAAATAAATTTCTGTGCTCACAAGAGTAGAGGGGAAAGAAAGATCTTTTCAACAACTGAGGGAAAAACTAAACTTCAATCTTTACCTCTTACCATACACAAACATTGCTTGAAATGGATCATAGACAAAAACATAAAAGCTAAAAATAAAAAACTTCTAGAGGAAAACTTTGAAGAAAATCGTTGTGACCTTGGGGTAGACAAAAATTCCTTAGGACATGAAAAGTGTAAACCGTATAAAATTATAAAATTAAGTGCATCAAAACTCATCTTTTTGCTCTTTAAAATAAACACTGTTTAAAAATGTCAAGGAAAGCCACAGATAAAGAAAATATTCACAATGCATATATCTCACAAAGAACTTGTATCCAGAATCTGTAAATGCTCTTACAATTCAATTATAAGAAAATAAACAGCCTACTTAAAATGGATAAGAATATTCAAACACTTAGCAAAAGAAGATGTATAAAGGGTCAATAAGCACATGAGAGATGTTCAAAATCATTGATCGTCAAGGAAAAGTAAATTAAAACAACAAAGGCATGCCACTACACACTCATTAGAATGGGCAAAATTAAAACAACTGACAATACTAAGTGATGGTGAAGATATGGAACAACTGGAACTCAAATACATGCTTGTCAGATTGGAGAATGGTAAAACCACTTTGAATATAATGCTGCTTTTTAAATAAACAGACACCTACCCTATAATCCATTCTACTTCTAGGTATTTACCCAAGAGGAAGAAAAACATATGTTCATAAAAAGATTTGAACATGAACGTTGATAGTAGTTTTATTGAACTAGAAACAACCCAAATGTCCATTAAAGGGTGAGTAGGTAAAACAAATTATGGTATATTTATACAATGGAATACTGTTTGACACTAAAACAGAAATTAAACGACACAAAAAGCAACAGGGATGCATCTTTAAAAGATTATGGCGAGGGCCGGCCCGGTGGCGCACTGCGCTAGTGCGCCGCTTCGGAAGCGCGGAGGCGCTCCCGCTGAGGGTTCGGATCCCACATACAGACCGGTTCCCGCTCACTGGCTGAGCGAGGCGCGGGGGC
>NW_007727198.1:414865-424850 GCF_000696425.1 Galeopterus variegatus | reverse complement strand
CAGTCCCGGTCCGGTGCGGGGGCGACACTGAGGGTTGCGATCCGTTGCCAGACACGGAAAAAGACAAAAAAAATAAAAAATAAAAAATAAAAAAAAAGATTATGGCGATCAAAATAGCCAGACACAAAACTATACATATTTTATGTATCCATTTATATACAACTCTAGGAAACACAAATCTAATGTATAGTAATAGAAAGCAATTATCTAGAGCCAGTGGGGGTGAGGATATGGGTATTGACTGGGAAGGGGAATAAAAGAAATTGTTTTGTTGAGTTAGAAATGTTCTATTTGTTGGTTATCATAATGATTACACAGGTGTTGCACACTGAGTTCTCCAGAAGACGCTGGATTGGGGGCACAAGTTGTTTTTTAGGAGTTGATACCTATGAAGAAAGAGAGAGACAAGCCATATAGGCAGTGGAAGTTGTGGAACTCAAACACAGACACCATAAAACCTCTGTCAACCTGAGGACAAGTATTGGAGCAAGTATTACCCATGAGAGTGTCCCACATCAGGCAGAAATGTCTGGGCCTTTATACTCCTGCTTTGCTAGGTCACTGAATATGGACAAAGGAAGGTTGTGAGCTGGAGGAAGGTGGCTCTCTGCATTTGAAGAAGAACCTGAAGGAGTTGACAGTGAAGGCCGTCTGTGTCTGCTGACACAGCTGGTGGCGGCGAGGGTTGGGTCATGTGCACATCACTGTGTCTTCAACAATGGGTGTACATATTTATCAAAAATCATTGAACTGTATACTTAATATGTGTGCATTTTATTGTTTTTAAATTATAGCTGAAAAAGCTGATTTTACAAAAGGAAGGAATGTAGAACTGATTAGACGGTAAGCACATATATCAATCTAAGAAAGCATTTTATGTATAAAATATTAATCATGTCTAATTAACTGTTTTTTTAAAATGGGCAAGAATAAAATATTTCAAAATGGCATGCAAATTGTTATTGTTGTTTGCAGGGATGGGAGGATGATTGCTTGGTGTTGAAATGTACTAATATCCATATATTGTTTGGGAGAGAAATTAAGGTATTATTTTTAACTTCTGGCTGGGTGAAGAAACAAATATTAATAACCACTTAAAGAATATTATTTGGTGTAAAAATTTCAAACTGTTACAGGAAAAAAGACTAGAATATGAAAAAGAGCAAAATGCAATAATTGTACTATAATTTAATCAGGGAAGAAAGACAATCAGAGGGAAATATAAAAAGAGGACTTCAAATAGAAATAAACAGTAAGATGATAGCAATTCCTAATATATTAATAATCTCATAAAATAAACCCTTTCCCGAACAGTTGAAATAATAGACTATCAATACCAGGAAAAAAATATGTACCAGGCAAAACAGTAGCTAAGATAGCAATATTACTAGAAAATTTTTTAAAAGACTAAGGCAAAAAGCATTATTAAAGATAGGGAAGGTCATCACAGAATAAAAGGCTAAATTCACCAGAAATATATAGCAATTCTAAACTTGTTTGCATATGTACATAACCTCAGAAAGGCAGTAATAGAAGAAAAAACAAAAAAGACATAAGACATAGAAAACAAATAGCAAATTGGTAGACATAAAAACCACCTTATTAGTAATTACATTAAATGCAAACAGACTAAACACCCAAATAAAATGTAGAAATTGATTAAATAGATAAATAAAACATGATATAACTCTATGCTGTCTACAGAAAACACACCTTAAATTCAAAGACACGGATAGGCCAAAAGTAAAAATATAGATCAATGACCTAAATGTAAGAGCTAAAATAATACAGCCCTTCAATAAAAACACAGGAGTAAATCATTGTGACTTTGGATGAGGCAATAATTTCTTAGATATCCAAAAGCACAATGTTAAAAGAAAGAAATAGTTAAACTGGACTTCACCAAAATTAAAAACTTATCACTTCAAGTGATAGCATCAATAAAGTGAAAGGCAACACACAGAATGAGAAAAATATTTATAAATTATGTATCTGATAAGACATGTCCAGAATGTATAAACAACTCTTACAACTCAACATTAAAAGCAAAATAATCAATTTAAAAATGGACAAAGGAACTGAACAGGGATTTCTTCAAAGAAGATATTTTTAAAAACCAATAGGTACATGAAAAGATTTATAACATTATTAGTTATTAGGCAAATGCAAATCAAAACCCCAATGAGATATGAATTTATATCCACTAGAATGGCTATAATAATGATAGTTTTATACAGACAATAATGAGTGTTAGCAAAGATGTGAAGAAATTGGAAACCTCTTAGATTGCTGGTGAACATGTAAAATGATGCATCTACTTTGGAAAACAGATTGGAAGCTCTTCAAATGGTTAAATGTAGAGTTAGCATATGATTCAGCAATCCCTCTCCTAGTTATATGCCCAGGAGAAATGAAAACATATGCCCACACAAAAACTGTAAGCAAATGTTTATAGTGGCATTATTCATAATAGCCAAAAAGTGGAAGTAACTCAAATATCCATCGACTAATGAATAGATAAACATAATGTGGTATATCCATAAGGTGGAATATTATATAGCCATAAAAAGCAATAGAGGACTGATATATGCTACAACATGGATAAACTTTAAAACATTATAATTTAAAGAAGCCAGTCACAAAAGACCACATATTGTATGATGCCATTTATATGAAATGCTGAGAACAGGCAAATCCATAGAGACAGAAAGCAGATTAGTGGTTGCTGGGGGGTGGACAGTGGGTCCAATGGGTAGTGACTGGTAATGGGTATAGGGTTTGTTTGGGGAGTAATGAAAATGTTCTAAAATTAGATAGTGATGATAGTTACACAACTCAGTAAATATACTACAAACCACTGAATTGTACAATTTAATAGAGGGAGTTTTATGTTATGTGATGTATATATCTAAAAGTTGTTATTTTAAAAAGGATTTGAAGAAACAGTCCACATTTTTTAAAACTTAAGCACACTTTTATGACACAGAATTTTAGCAATGTAGGAATAGAAGAGAACCTCTTAATCTTATATAAGCTCCCTAGCAAAAATCTACAGCAAACATCTTTTATTTTATGGGAAATTGGAAGAAAAATTCAGATGAAAATCAGAAACAATGTAAGGCTGACTATTATCACCACTTCTGTTCAACTTTTCATTTGAGTTTCTAACGCATGCAGAAAGATGAATGAAGAAAAATAAAACAAAAGTGCCAATGTCAGCAATTAATATGATTTTCTACACAGAAAACCTAAAAGAATGCACAAATTATAGAGTTTATCAACATGGCTCACAATATGATCAACATAAAAATGCAATTGTGTTTATATATTCTAGCAACAAACAGAAAACATAATTTTAAAGAAGAACACATAATAGCTAGAAAACTATTAAGGTATTTAGGAATAAATATAGTAAAATATGTGGAAGACATCTGTGAAGAAATTAATAAACCTGCATTTTAAAATATTTTAAAAATATATTGCATGTCAATGAATTTCATGTTTATCCTCTAACAAACATTTTTAGAAGAAACTGTAGGAGAATATCATTATGACCTTGGGCTAGTTTAGACTCAATACACACACACACAAAAAAAGAAAAATACAAATCATAAATAATGACGTTTGATGAATTCAACTACATTAAAATTAAAAATTTTTGTTTACAAAAATATACCATAAAGAAAGTGAAAAGACAAACCACAATTAGAGAAAGGATATTTACAACATATATAGTAGACAAAGTTTTAGTGCCTTAAATATAGAATGTATTTCTACAAATCAGTAAGAAAAACACAAATAAATCTAGTGGAAAAGAGTGGGGAAGGGAGAGAGGAGAAAGACAAAACAGGCACTTCATGTTAACAGAAACATGAATGGCAATTTGAAAGTATGAAAATGTGCTCAATCTCATTTGTAATCTAGAAAATGAAAATTGAGAACACAATGAGATACCATTTTGCACTCATTTGATTGGCAGTAATTAAGTTGTCAATCCTAAGTGTTGGAGAGAATCAATGAGAATTCTTGTACAGTATTGCTGATAATATAAATTTGTTCAATCTCATTGAAAACTAATTTCGTTTTATCATTAGGGTGAACATTCAAATAATATTATATCCAGAATTTCTATTACTGGGTTTATACCCTAGAGCAGCAGATTCTAGTAGAAGTATAATATGATCCATAAATGCAGACCAAATATGTAATTTTGAGTATTTTGAATATGAGAACATAACAAAGTAAAAAGCAACAGATGGATTTTATTTTATTTTATTTTACTTATTTTATTATTTTATTTTATTTTATTTTATTTTATTTTGGGAGTGTCTGTCCAGCATGGGTATCACAACCCCTTGACCTTGATGTTATCAGCACTGGGCTCCAACCAACTGAGCTAAGTGGCCAGCCCATAATTTTAATAACATATAGTTTAAATTATATATAGTACATTATCATTTTAGCATGTAATCAATATAAAAATTATCAGTGAGATATTTTACATTATTTGTTCACTAAGTTTTTGAAATAAGTGCCTTTTTTACATTTGAAGTGCATTTCAATTCTTTTTTTTTTTTTTTTTCTTTTTTTCCACCTGGGTTATTTTGAAAAGACCATCTTTGAGATCAGAATTTCTTTCTTCTGCTTACTATAACCTGCCACTTAAGCTCTTGGTTGTGATTTTTATTTCATTGAATGAATCCTTCAGTTCCAGGAGTTCTGTTGCATTCCTTACCATCCCTATATGGGATCCGAACCCGGGGCCTTGGTGTTATCAGCACCGCACTCTCCCGAGTGAGCCACGGGCCGGCCCGCATTTCAATTCTTACCTGCCCTTTTTAAATGCTCAGTAGTGACATGTAGCTAGTGCCTACCATATTGGACAGTGCAACCATGGAGAAGCTCTTGTACATGTGCATCAAGACGTATGTACAAAAAATCTTTATGGTAGTACTTATTGCAGTAACAAAAATAAGAAATAATCAGTGTCCATCAATGGTAGTATAAATAATAAAGAGTCACACAATGGAATACTATACAGCAGTAAAATGTATGAACTAAAGCTATAAAAACAACATGGATAAATATTAGAAATGATGAATGAGAAATGCAATTCCAAGAATATATATAGTATGACAGTGTTTTTATTAAGTTTAACATAAGCAAAACTAAGCAATATAACTTTTAGGGAAACATACATATGCGATAAAACTATTTTTTAAAAGCAAGTGAAGCAGGTTTAGAGAACGGTGATGGCTGCCTGACTTTGAATCTCCCCCATACCCTCCTTTCAAAAACCCATAAAATCAACAAGGAGTACTTATAAAAGCATACATAACCCATGCATTCGGCATTTTTAGGTGACAGTGAACACTGCAACCTTAAAATTACCCTCAAGGACAGAAAAAGAACACATTTCAGCAGAGCTTTTGCTGCCCACTTGCTGCTTTAATTTAAGCCTGTGAATGCAGAAAATGGAAGAGGAGAGGCTTAAGAATCTCCCTGAAAAAACATTGATTGATGTGACTAGAGGACTTAGGTGAGGCACAGATAAAATCATCCCCATAATGCAAACATTCAATATTAAATAACAAAATATTGAACACAAGTTGGGACTTGGCAGTGCAAAGCACTGTGTAAAAAAGAAGCTTTTTTTTGTGTGGGACCGGAGGGGCAGTTTCATATACTTCTGTGGGAGAACCAGATATATAGAGAATTGTCAGTATCCTTTAGAGATGAAACTGTGTAGGGAAAGAGGAAAATAAGAAGAAAAGAAAGGAAAACAAGGCACATCAACCCCTCCCCCTCTCCCTTGCAGGAACACCACCATTCATAAAAGTAACTTCACAGAAGAGGGCAGAACTGACAGAAGAGCATTCCTTAACTAGGAATCCTGTCCATGAAATTAATAAAAATAGGAAAAAGCAGACCACATCCATACAAAACTACTGTAAAAAAAATCAGAAAAATATGAATAAAATGATTTTTGATGGTAAAAATTATCTCCAAAAACTATGAAGTTAAGTAAAATTGAAAACAATAATCCAAACCAAATTAAAATACACACACGCACAAGAGGGCTTCAAAAAGTTCATGGAAATATTCATCTTACCTTTTAATTCCATTTTTCCATGAACTTTTTGAAGTACACTTATGGACTTCAAAAAAGCTTTTAGAGATATTTTTTTTAAAACCTTTGAATCAGAAATACAAAAACAAGAAACATCAATGAACCAAAGAAACATAAGAAGTGAAATAGAAAAAAATTAAAAATCATACAAAAATAAAGATTAAATTACAAGGTCCTCACTAAAGTATCAATCCAAATGAAAATGGAATAAAAGTCACATAAGAGCATATAACAAAGAAACGTTAGGTATACTAGAAAGTAGCAAAATGGGGCAGGTAATTGGTACTTACTCTGAGGTGTGAAATTTGAGAAGGAGTTAAATAGACAAAAGAGTATCAGGGATGAACATTAAGAATCATCACAAGCCCTATTGTAGGAGGGAGCACATCGGTGTGACTAGACTCTGATAATAAGACCAGGAACAGTAACAGAAGAGCCTGTAAAGTACGGCAGAGGCCAAACCATAAGAAGCCTTGCAACCATATTACAGACTTTGGTCTTTATCTTAGGAGCAATGTAAAGTCACTGCAGTGCTTTTTAAGAAACGGGCAATATGATCAGATTTGCTCTGTGAAAAGAGGACTCTGGCTACAGTTCAGAGCATGTATTACAGGGGAACCAGAGAAGGTCCAGGAAGACCAGATAAGAGGATTAGTGTAGTACTTTGGGTGAGATCAGTCTAGGATGGTGGCAGAAGACACGGAGAGATTCTGATGGAGGTTAGGTATTTAGGTAGTAAAGTTAACTGAAATTTATGATGTATTCAATTAGGGAAGGTGAGGGGGGAAGAGTCAAGGATAGCACTTAGAATTTTTGGTTTGAGAAACTGAGTAGGTATAGTACCATTCAGTGACAACGGACACTGAAGGGAGAATAGATTTGTGAACATGTTAAGTTAAAGGTTCTTCAAGGTATCACACTGGATATACAAGTATCAAGTGGATCTTACAGGCAAGGTGTAGCCTACAGATTTCATTTGGGAGTCACTGGCATTTAAGTGTAATTGAAACTATGATTGTGGATTAGATCACTTAGTATGGGGAGTATAAGGGGAGAAAGACGTACTAGGGTAGAACCTTGAGGGACTCCAACGCTGAGTGCCTAGAAAGAAGAGTCTAGACCTGCAAAAGAGACTGTGAAGCATGGAGCAGACAGATAAAAGGAAGAACAGTAAAATATGGCTTTGTGGAAGCATTTTTCAAGAAGGAGAAAAGATTAATAGGGTCAAATGCTGCTGAGAGGTCAGATAGGATGAGGAGGGTAGTGTCCCCCTGAGTTGGTGACAAGGAGGTCATTGATGACTTTCAGACAGCTGTTTTGTTGGAGGAGTAGAGAACAGATTAGAGTGGGTTAAGGAATAAGGAAAAGGATAGAAAAATTATAGACAAAATTTTAAAGAAGCATATCTATAAATGGGAGGAGAAAGACAAGGAGGTATATGGAAATAGTTGTGGGGACTAGAGCAGGATTTTTAAAGAAAGAAGGGACTTGATGAGGCACAGATATTGATGAGAAAGGTCACAGTGAAAGAAAGAAGTTGATGTTACAGGAGATGAGATGGATGGTTGATAGTATAAGGTTCCCTTGATGGCAGAAAAAGGGAGGATTTAAGGACAGAAATAGGGGTTGACTCACATAGGAGCAGGGACATAATCTCTATTGCAGGAAGGAAAGAGTTGCAGATTCAAAAAACAAGCCTTAAAACAGCATGTATGATATTATCCTGTGATTACTTAATGAAGAAAAGAAGCATGTGTCAACATAAGTATAGAATAAACAATGTGGAGGTAACAGTTTGGTGGGCTGAAATTGAGATCAGAAAACAATAGTGATGACTTGGACACTCTACTATTGGTTTGGGAGTCTTATTTTCCTTGACAGTAGTTCTTGTCATTTTGGTTCGGTCTTCCAGACAATGCAGCCATTGGTACCTGTATTCCTTGGTTTGGGACCACCCTTTCTCTGGCCTCTTTTTTCATGATTCTAATCTCACTGTTGTAGGAACCTGACCATTAGTCTCAAGATCCCCTCCATAATTTCTCTAAGGACACCTCTTTTGATTACTGAAGTTTACCTGCTCTAATAATTCAGAGCTCCCCAACTGGGAATAACCCCTCCCTTTTTCGATTTGACTTTATGCAAGTGTATGTGTATATATAATGCCTAGGCATATTTCCTCAGGGTTCAAATGGGCATAACTTTCATATAATTAAAACAGGTCATGAATATGTGAATATCTGGTGTAGTGAACAGTCGTGTCTATGAATTTGTAAATTTTGATATATACAGGTAAGAATTATAAACATTTTTGAGAATTGATTTTCCCAATCATTTTTTGTAATTAAGCTTAGAATTTCTAAAATGTGTAACCTTAAATATTTCCATTTATTTTGAAACTAATACATTGCATAACATTATTTCTAAGAATTTTATCCGTTTATGAGTGTTTATCTACTTCATCAATTGCTTAAACAAAAGTTTAATATTTATACACCCATGTTTATAGCAACATTATTCACAAAAGCCAAAAGGTGTAAGCAACCTAAATGTCCATCAACGGATGAATGGATAAACAAAATGTGGTATATACAAACAATGGATTATTATTCTACCTTAAAAAGGAAAGAAATTGTGACACATGCTACAGCATCAATGAACCCTGACATAATGCAAAGTGAAATAGGCAAATCTCAAAAAGACATACTGCAGGGCCGGCCCGATGGCGCACTGCTATAGTGCGCCGCTTGGGAAGTGCGGCGGCGCTCCCGCCGAGGGTTCGGATCCCACATGCAGACCGGTTCCCGCTCACTGGCTGAGCGAGGCACGGGGGCGACACTGAGGGTTGCGATCCGTTGCCAGACACGGAAAAAGACAAAAAAGGAAAAAAAAAAAAAAAAAAAAAGACATACTGCATAATTTTATTTATATGATGTGTTAAGGATAGTCAAACTTACAGAAAGAGAAAACAGAATGGTGGTTGCCAGGGGCTGGAGGGGTGGGAATGGGGAGTCCATTAATGATGATAGTTTTAGTTTTTCAAGATGAAAAAGTTCTGGAGATTGGTTGCCCAAAGATGTGAATATACTTAACACTTATGAACTGTACACTTGAAATGGTTATGATGGTAAATTGTATGTTATGTGTATTTTATCACATTTAAAACTAAAAAAAAAAAAGAGTTTAATGTTTTTAAAGCTGCAAACTGGTTGATCTGTATGGAAGAACTGTGACCATATAAGAAATACTGATGAAGGATTAGAGGAGAAATAAACTACAAAATGACAATGAAACAATAATAATGAAAATGGAGAAAAAATTGAAAAAAATAAGAATTAGACACCAGATTTAAGAATTTAAAAAGGACAATAAAATGGAAGCATTATATATGAATAATCAATAAGCAGTAATTAACTTGTAAGGGCATAATGTGAATAAAATGTTTAACTGTGAGCTATGAAATACAAGATCTGAGGGACAAAAGTGATGTCCCCCACACACGATGATGTCCCAGTGGAAAGGTGTCTAAGACATCTACTCAACCCCAAGAATAGAGAATACACCAGAAACAACAACAACAAAAAAGAAAAATAGGGAATATACACAAGAGTACAGCTCAGCAACAACATTTATATTAGTAGGTACCAAAATAAAAATCAATTTGTGTTTAGTCAAAAATATATTCTCCTCTCAAAACTTTACTGAAGGGCCGGCCCGTGGCTCACTCGGTAGAGTGCGGTGCTGATAACACCAAGGCCCCGGGTTCGGACCCTATATAGGGATGGCCGGTTCGCTCACTGGCTGAGCGTGGTGCTGACAACACCAAGTCAAGGGTTAAGATCCCTTACCGGTCATCTT
>NW_007727198.1:403344-414855 GCF_000696425.1 Galeopterus variegatus | reverse complement strand
CCGCGCCTTTTTAAAAAAAAAAAAAAAAAAAAAAAAAAAAAACTTTACTGAAGTCAGTAAATGTTGTATCCCCAAAAAAAAAAAAAAAAAAAAGACTGATAATTGTGTCCACAATAAAATGAGCAAACGAAACATAAATATTTTATCAGAACTAGTAATAAATACTAAGGTCTACTAGATTAGTGCACTCTATACTGGGTAAAGCTCTTAGCAGGCTGACTCAGTCAATCTGTTGAGTTACTAGCAATGTGAGGATAGAGGAGTAAAATGTTCCCTCTGGTATCTAAGTACTTACAAACTAACTGAGAAAGGCAATGTACACACTGAAAATAGAGAGCAAGAGAGTTAAAAAAAAAAAAAAACTACTTTGTCTCATCCCAATGCTAAATTAAATGGATTTTGAGATGGGCAAGGGCAGTGTGAACTAGAAAACCTCAGAAGTGAAAGGAATGGTTCTAGACTTGTCAAGAGAAGGTGTTTTCAACAGCAGCCTTTAGTTATGATAAAAGCTCCACTCTAAATGGCTAAAAGATTATGTGGAGAGAGGAGTTAATTTGCTCCCATAGTTTAGAAGTCGGGGGGTCAATCTGGCTTAAAGAACAACTGGGTACTGGGACTCAATGATATGATCAGGAATTTTCCACGTTTCTCCGTTTCTATTGCCCTCATTTCACCCCTGCTTTTCCTTATGTTTATTTCATTCTTAGGCAGACTCTTCCCACATGATGACAGATGACTACCAGCAACTCTAGGTTTACATTCTCCTGATTTAACAATCTCAGCAGAAAGAGAGGAACATTTCTTTCCTAATAATTGCAGCGAAAGTCCCAGATTTGACTCATACTGGTGCACTTTGTGCCACTTTCCCATCGCTGAATCTCCTGCTGTGCCCGTTTGCCCTGAACTGGTTCCCATACCCACCCCTGGAACTGGCTGGGGGACTAAGCTTTACTAAGATTCTGTGTATTGAATTTAGAGGAGAGTTGTGGTTTCCCAAAGGAAAAGCAGGGTTTGCTACTTAAGGAAGGGAAGAAGGTGTTGGGCAGATATAAATAGCAATTGTTCATTTATAGTATCTAGTGATAAAACATAGCCCCAGATTTGAGTCACTTACAAACTAATTGGGGATTTAAGATTGTTACAGGGAGCCATTTTCTCCCTCGTGTCTTCCTTCCAACTATGGTCTATAAAAGAGGAACTTTTGCCCTTTAATAAACATTGACTAGAGCTTCTGGCCTTTTTTCTACCTCCCACTTATTTTTTCTACCCAAGAGAAGGAATGACTTGTGTGTTTGGTGAAACTGGGAAAAAATATTGAGTATGTGCAGCTCAGACCTGCATTCCCACACTAGAATACTGCCATGTGCTAAATGCTCTGAATTTGGGTGAATTCTTCGCTCTGTGTCTTGGTGGCAAGTCAGTCCAATTTGTTGGTGGGGATGGGAGAAGTTGCAGGTTTTAGAAGCCCATTTGTGGCCACAGATCCAGGCCACGTTATCCAATCTTGCCTTATCAGTAATAAAGCTGATATTTTTTATCTCTGACTCCAGTGTCTATTTTTCATATGTTTCTAGATATGGAAGGGAAAAGTTTATGATTGGTACCTCCTGAGCTGGTATGGCACAGTAAAGAGTAAACCAAGCTGGGAATCAGGTAGCCTGGGTTTCAAGACCACGAGGTAGATCACTTCCCTTTTCTGAGATTCAGTTTTCTCATTTATAAAATGAGTGAGTGGACTTTGGAGAGCTCTAAGGATATTTCCAGATCTAACATGTCATGATTATTATTGGGAGATCAACTGAGTCTTTTTTGTTTGTTTTTGTTTTTGTTTTAATTTTATTAATATTATTATTTTACATTCTACGATGCTGTGGGGCAGTTGGGAGGAGGGGGAGAGGGGAAAGGGGAAGGAAATGGGATGGAAGAAGGAGGAAGGAGGAGGGACGGGATTGAGGCCTGTGGCACCCCCCTCATTCCCACAGGAGTAACTGGGGGCTTCCAGCAGTGGCTTGGTCATTGCCGGGCTGGGTGCAGATGTCAAGGGGATGTGGCAATAGCCCTCGTCTTCCACCACCCCAGCTCAGGAAGCCCTGGGACCTTGCTAAGGCTTGCTGGTCGTCACTGGGCTGGTTGAGCATGGGGGGTGCGTGGTCAAGAACCTCGGCGCCCCACCACCCTGGCTCAGAAGAGCCCAAGGCACCTCCTGTGGAGTCTGGGTGGTCGCTGCTGGGCTGGTTGCTCATGTGGGGTGGGGGGGGGCATGGATGAGGCCCTTGGCCCCACTGCCCTGGCTTGGGAGAGTCTGGGGCTTTTCCTGCAGCAGCTGGGTGGTTGTCGCTGGGGTGGTTGCACTTGCCAGGGGTGTGTGACTGAGGACATCAGCCCTCATCCGCAGGACTGGTTGTGGGTGTTGGGGCACATGGCTGAGGCCTCCTGCCCTCCCCCTTTTCTGGCTTGGTAGCCCAGGGGACTTCCAGTCCTTCTAGGTGTTATAGGCATTCTTTGGTGAAATGAGACCTTTACTAGTTAATATGAAACTTTGTCTCTGGTTGTGGGCACTGTGTTTTTTCTTTCAGTTCTGTATTGGATTATTTGCTGTTCCCACCACTTAAATTCTGCATTGGAACTAATTTGTTGTCCTTTGCTTACTTCTAAAATGGGGGAACTTCCTGTGGGGGCCAGTACTTGAGCTCTGTGGTTGAGCTAAATTGCTGCTTTGCAGCTGATTCCCTAGGGAAGGCTTTTTGTACAGCTCAGGGTTTAATAGTTGACTTTATAGGTACTTCCTGCTCTCGAGAGATCTGGTGCACCTGGGTTGTGTGGAAAGTCTGATCTGGGCCTGAGTCTTTTCATCAACCTGCAGCCTATATTCCTGACCAGTCTCCTCTGAGTGGTCCTGCACTGATTGGGGGGTGGATTAGCTGTCCTTGCTGTGCCCCAGTGTTCCCCTGGTGGGTCCGTCTCTCCCACTGCCTGTGCTCCAAATGCTTCCCATGGTACTGGCCATGCCCTGGTCCCTTGAGATGACTCACTGGCCTCTGGGGGCTCCTTTTTTTCCATTGTTGTGGCTCCTCACTTTGTGGGTCCACGGGAATCCTGTTAGTGGTACTGCTGGCCTGGGGGCCACCAAGACCCTCTTCTCCCCTGCCACCTGCAAGCAACTCCATTAGAAGGACACAGCTGCAGCTTTTGCCAGCTCCTGCTTCGTGTGCTCAGCAGCTCCAGCCTGGAAGTGGCCATGGCACAAAATGGTTGGAGTGGTTTTTTCTTTCTCTCATTGTGGCTTCTCCCACCTTCATGCACTCCATAGGTCTCTCCTCCTCTTCTTCTGAGCTCTAGTGGCCCCAGCTTGACTGTCATTGCTTTTTTATAGTTGTAAATTGTGGGAGAGTTGTGATTTGTGGGAGAGAGTGATGCTGGGGACCATCTATTCTGCTGTCTTGACCAGACCCTCTCAACTGAGTCTTGAAGGAAATCTATTATTTAGATTTTTAAAGAGGAGGAGGAGCAGAGCTGGGGTGAGGCTAGCAGGGATGAAGGCATCAGAGGAGGAGTGAGCATGGTAAGGATGAAGAATAGAAAGAGGCAGAGCTGACTGTCCAGCCTAGGCATCTGCAGACTGAGTCACCTTAACAACCATTTATGTTTATGCACATAAAGAGATATAAAAGATTCAGACATAATCACATGTAGGAGGAGTTTCACTGATGCATGTCTTGAAAACTCCTCTGTCATTTATGAGATGATCTTAATATAAAGATCCCAAGCACAAAGATAAAAGATATCACTAAATGTTAATAAATAGCAATCTCTATAATTCCTGTCTTTCAGAACAACAAAGTGGTGGGATCACGAACTAACTCCTTTTTTTTTTTTAACCTGGATTTCTTGTCTAATGATCATAGCAACTTTTTCCCTTAGACTCCATTTAATGAGTTTAACATTGATTATACCTGGCTTCTCTGACCTCAGCCTATCTTTCATTCTGATTCGATAGCTAACATTTCAGGATTATCCCTGGGCAATGATAAGAAAGCAGAAACAAACTATATATGTGTGGAAAATGGAAATAAAATATAATATGAATCTTTCTGTGAAATTTTTGATGACCTCTTGTGTGTGTGTGTGTGTGTGTGTGTGTGTGTGTGACTGTGTGTATTCATTCTCTGCTTATACTTTTTGATTAATTACTACAATCCTGCACCTAACAGCTCTGCAAGTCCCATCTGAGTGGAACACACTCACATACTGAGAAACTTCTGAATGTATTGATTATGCCTCATCATTTCTTCAGACAAAACTCAGACTTTCTAACCTAGAGTTCTGCACTTCTATCACAGAATGAAAAGAGGACTAAAAGGATGATTCAACTACCCCCAAATCCAAGTTTCATTCATTATATTTTCTCTAAGTAACTTGAAGAAATTTTTTGGATCATATTGCTCTCTCCCAGGCATCAGCATCAGTTGAGTAGCTAGGTGGTTGGAATTCTCTTCTCCAAAGAGAAGCCATAAGAACCTACCACCGACCTATACATTTCCCTTCAACCTAATGGCAGCTCTCCATTACTTTTTAAGCTTCTCCGACCCCTACCCCAGAATGAAGAGAGTCAGTACTATATGAGCATTCTGAGGACGGTGGCTTTAAAACAAGCTGAGGGAAGCCCAGAATAGAATCACATACCTTCAAAAGAGGTCCAAGTGTATTAGCCCATTTCTGTTGCTTATAACAAATACCTGAAACTGGGTAATTTACGAAGAAATGAAAAATATATTTCTTACAGTTTTGGAGGCTGGGAAGTCCAAAGTCCTGGGAATACGTCTGATGAGGGCCTTCCTCTACAGTGATGCAGGGTGTCACATAGCAAGAATGGGCTGAGCAAGAGTGAGTTAACCTTATAAGGCCATCAGGACCACACCCATTACTCCATGAATGGATCAATCCATTCACCTAAGCATAGTCCTCACAATCTAATCATCTCTTAAAGGCCCCACCTTTCTAATACTATAATTAGAATTCCTGCCCTCTTAACACTGTTACAATGGAGGTCAAGTTTCCAATACATGAACTTTTGGGGGACACATTTAACCCATAGCACCAAGTGTGACAGTTGGTGTCCACAAATGCATCTGAATCTGTAGTATAAGCTTCCTATTTCACTTGCCTGTTGAGAATAAACACCAGAGACATAGTCCTGCTCTCATGGAGCATAGATCTTAGCAGAGAAAAAAAATATGAAAGAAGTAATTATGATTTCAGTTGGATGACAAAAGCAACATAAAAGTAGATAGAAGTTCCTAACCCAGTTTAGAAATTCAGAGAAGCTTCTCCTAAAAGAGTGAAACTTAAATTGAGACCTAAAGACTGAGTAAGATGTAGCTAAGTCTGAGGGGATGGTGTGGAAAAAAGTATTCCACAAAAAAAGCACAGTATGTGCAAAGACCCAGAGGCATAATCCTTCCTAGGAACTGAAGGATATCCAGGATGGCCAGAACGAAGTTAGAATATAGAATAAATGAAGGCATTGGAATTTGATTGTAACTGCTCGGACTAAAGTAAAGATTAACATAAATTTAAGAGGTAGGCTTGGATGTGGGAAGGGAAGAAGAGGGGGAGACCAAGCATGACTCACAGCCTGAGCAAATAAGTGGATAATGGTATCATTTATTAAGGTAGGAAAGATAAGGATAGAAGCATGGCTGAGGGGGAAGATGCAAGTTCCATTTTATTAGACATATGGAGTTAGAGATGCTTGTGAGACACCCAAGTGAATCAGAAGATTCGAAGCTCAGAAGTGTCTGGGCTAGAGATGTATATCACAGAAATGGATGAGATTGTCTTTGAACAGTGTAGAATTCAAAAGGAGGGAAGGAGGGCCTTGGACCCCTTGAAGATCCTCATTTATTCTCTGAGTAGAGGACAATGAGTCATAAAAGTAAGTAGGAAAATGAGAAGTGCTGTAATGAAAGCCATAGGAAGAAGTTGTTATTTATTTTAGTTTATACATGACACATTTCATTCTTTGTGGCATAAAGTTCCATGTGTTTTGGCAGATGCATAGTCATACCACCAACACCACAATTAAAAAACAGAACAGTTTCATCACCACCTAAAATTCCCTTGTGCTGACATTTTTTTAGTCAACCCTCACCCACCCATGACAACCAGTGGTTTGTTTTCCATTGCCATAGTTTTCACTTTTCCAGAATGATATGCAGATGGAATAGTACAATGTGTGGCCTTTTGAGTCTGGCTTCTTTCACTTAGCATCATGCATTTGAGACTCATCCACATTGTGTGTGTTTTCAATAACTCAATCCTCTTTATTGATGAGTAGTGTTGCATTGTATAACTGTGTCACAATTTATCCATTCACCACTTGAAGAACATTTGGGTTGTTTCCAGTTTGTGGTGATTGTGAATAAAACCACTATAAATATTCATGTACAGATTTGTGTCAACGTAAGATTTTATTTCTCTCAGATAAATACCTAGGAGTAGGATGGCTGAGTGGTATAATAAGTGTATGTTTCACTTCATAAGAAACTGACAAACTGTTTTCCAAAGTGGCTATGCCTTTTTGCATTCACACCAGCAGTGTAGAAAAGTTTCATTGCTTCATATTCTCACCAGCATTTAATATTGGTAGTGTTTTAAAGCCATTCTAATAGGCATGTTGGTGGTATTTCATTGTGGTTTTAATTTGCATTTTCATAATGGTAATGATTTTGAACATATTTTCTAATGCTTATTTGCCATCCATATATGTTCTTTGGTGAAGCGTATTCATATATTTTGCCCATTTTGGCATATTGCTGAGTTTTAAGGGTTCTTTGTATATTTTGTATACTAGTCCTTCGTTAGGTATGTGATTTGCAAATATTTTCTCCCAGTCTCCGGGCTTGTCTCTTCACGCCTTAGCAATGTCTTTCACAGAATAGAAGTTTTTAATTTTAGTGAAGTCCAACTTATCAAGTTTTTCTTTTATGGATTGTGCTTTTGGTCCTGTATCTAAGAAATCTTTGCATAAACCAAAGGAATAGTTTTAAGTAAAAAAAAAAAGTCAACAAAGCCACTGATGTCCTTGATGGGTAAGTTTTATGGAGAAATGGGGACAGAAGATAGATGACTGGATTGAGAAATGAATTAAGGGTAATTAAGTGGAAGCAGTGAGTACAGACAACTTCTCCAGAAAATTGGGTAATACATGAAGGAAGCGTGATAAATGGAAAGGTCCTGTGGGAGTTGAAAGGAAGTTTTTTAAAGATGGGAGAGACTTCAGACGGTCTAAATTCTATCGGGAAGGAATCATCAGAGAGGAGGAAGTTTCATCCTTTGTAGCTTTGGTTTTATATTTAGTTCCTGTGTTCTAGATCTTGTGCTCATCTTAGATGAATTTGGTATCTGACTTTGGCTGATCCCTTACTGAACCTGGAAAGGAATGCCTGACCTACCATGTAGCCTGGCCTGTGACACTAGAACATTTGCTTAGCTCCAGCCAAAGCTATTAAGTCTTCATTCTTTTTTATGGACCTGGGCTATAGTCTTTGATAATCTTAGTGACCACCACTGCCACAGCCCCTTTCTGAAGAAACAAAATTTCTAGAGAATACACATTATACATTGAAAACAAGTAACCCATGGAATAAAACTTACCCCAGCTATGATAGAATGAACCAGAGATCTGCCCACAATCAAAGCCAACCATTATCTAAGGCTGTTTGGCTTGAAACACTGCCTTATAATGATGCTCTATATTAAAAGGTACTGGTGTCAAGGACAAACATCTGTAGAATAGACATGAAGGAGACTATATGTGCTTGTGGTGGCTTATTGAGAAACCCAGCTCCTAGAGCTCTTACAGATGTAGAAGAGGCAAAGAAAGAGGAGCTATCTGTATTAGTCCATTTCTGTTGCTTATAACAAAATACACAGAACTGGGTATTTTATAAAGAAAACAAACTTTATTTGCTTAAGTTTCAGAGGTTGGGAAGTCCAAAGTCCCAGGAACACTTCTAGTGAGGGTCTTGGTGATGGTGACAGTGATGCAGGGTATCACACTGTGAAATGGTGGAGCAGAGAGAGAGAGACAGACTCTCTTCTCTCTTAAAGCCCTCAGAACCATGCCCCTGACCACCACTTTTAATCCATTCACTACGGCATGGTCCTACAATCCATCACCTCTTCAAGCCTCCACCCTTCAATTACCATAATAGGATTTCCCAACAGTTACAATGGGAGCCAAGTTTCTAATACATAAAACTTTAGGGACACAATTGAAGCTTCAGTGAGTTTTGGCGGGACATAATTCAATCCACTACACTATTATTACCATTTTTCTTGAAATCTGATAATCATCCAGGTCTAGGAATTACTGGTGTCTAAAATATCTGTGTAAATAAGAAGATGATACGTTCCGCTGAGAGACAGTAGAGCATTAAGGTTGCATGCAGTCCCAGGAGCCAAATTGTTTGTGTTTAATACTGGATCTGCCACCCAGTAGCCAATGCCAGTGACACAACCTCTCTGTGCCTTAGTTTCCCCATTTATAAAACAGGTATAATAATGGTTCCTACAAGATCAAATTGTGAGCTGAAACGAGTTAATACATGTCAGGCACTTAGAACAATGGCTGACACATAGGACGTGATCAAAAAATATAAGCTTTTTGTATTATTTTCTCCTGGTACTAAGTGAGGCAGGGTAATTTGTAGAGATAATTATGTTTATTCTCCCTCTATTTTTGCTTTCTTGTATTCCAATGAGGAACCCAGGCCCTTTGTGCTTTCATTTCTTGGGAGAGAGTAGGTTGTGTTGTAGGGCCCCAAATCTGTTTTTGTCACGTTTGTTTACCTGGAATCTTGTGCACATTGCAGGGATAATGCTCAAAAGGGGGGAAATAAATAATTGCCTTTAGAGCAGGCAGAAGGAGAGATACTTACCCAAACCTTGGGAAGGATTTACGCCTTCCAGTTTGGGGCAATAAAGAATTGAGGCCACTCCCTCGCAGAACCCCTGGGGGTAATGTATCTTTGGTTAGCCTTAGTAGCTAGCTAGATTCTAGATGTTGTGGCTTTCGCCTAGGCATGGGAGAAGTGTGGCTGCTTGCTTTCACATGACCATGCAGGCTTGGACTAGAAAGCGTAATGGCCTGAGGATTAGAGATAAAGTTGGCGTATAAACCTCTTGAGTGTTTATGTGATGTTAGGAGGGTAGGGAACTCCAGAAAGTGATGGGAATTAAAAATTTTTTTTCCATTTCTGACAGCAGAGAAAAGTCGAGTTGGAATAAATTGAATTTAAAGAATATAAAGAAATGTGACAATTCTTGCATACCCAAGTATTGGAAGTACCATCCACACAATTACACAATAAACCATCATTACCAAAAGTAATATGGTAGGGTTTCTTCCTTATAACACTAGAAAGACTAAATTATATATAAATTGGTGCTAAGAAAGAAGTTACAGTGAAAGATCCTTAGAGGAAATGAGAGGCTGGAGGGGTGAAGTGGGGAGCGGTGAAGATCTCCCACTGCAGTTCTTGTCATGGAGTCATTAAGGTGTCTTTCAGAGGTAAGGTAAGGCTTTTTGGTGCATAGTATCTATCACTTGAGAGTGTGCATTAGTTTCCTAGGGCTGCCATAACAAAATATCACAAACCAGGTGCCTTAAACAACAAAAATTTATTCTCTTAGTCTTCTGAATGTTACAAGTCCAAAATCAAGGTGTCTGTAATAGTGAAAACCATTTATATCTGGCATTGACATCTGGGAAAGTTTATATGAACTTTTTACCCTCAAAACACAATGCCTGTGTAGATTATATACCTGCATAGTATTCTTTTTACTAAAGAAGGGCCTTCCAGAGACATTCTTTAGAAACACCAAACAACATGACAAATAGCTTTCCCTCCCAGCTTTATTTGAAGTATAATTGACAAATAAAAACTGTTTACATTTAAGGTATACAATGTGATGGCAAACAGCTTTTGAAGTAGCCCCAAGCTATTGCCGGGAATATAAGAGCAAGGCATGACTTGTGAATTGCTATGCCATTGGGAAGAGGATAGATGAGATCCTGTTTGGCAGCATGATGGAGTATTCTAGTGAGGATATATACAGAGAAAGAGGTATGGTGGGCAGGGAATGAGTTTCAGAAGAATACATCAATTTCTCAGAGTCTGCCATTCCTATAGAGCTGTTGTGAGGCCAGTAGTCTTGTGTTGTTCTTTCCACAAAAAGCTGCTATGGTAGGGCATGCTACAGAGGGCAGGCAGCTAACACCAATGACCAGGACTGGCCAGTTGGGAAGCTGGTGATGTGGAGAACATATGCCTCACCTAAAGGGGGCAAGCCGCTTCTCAGTTGCAGCAGATTGCCTCTGCATTGCCAGATCTGATGTCTTAAGGAGAACCTTCAAATCTACATCATTATATGAAATATCTTGATTTTTCAATGTTGGCAAATAATTAAAGAAAAAAGTTTGGACAAGTTGAATCTGACCCAAGGGCCACCATTTTGCGAACTTTGGTCAGAGCTTGTGTCATATGGGTTGAAAGAAACCAGTCCTGCAACCCTGTCTCAAAAGACTGGACAACTGCTTCTTCCACGAAGCTTCTTCACTGTGAGAACTCTGTTCTTACTTTACACTTGAATGGCATCTAAGCTTTATCTTTCTCATGGTATTTATCTTGTATGATAGTTATTTATTATTACATCAGTAGTAGACACAAGCAAACCAAATTTTTACCTTGGGAATAACACCACAAAATTGCAGGGGAGACTTCTTTCTGCCATATTTATAGAACGCAACCCTCACCCTCTGACAATAGACAATTTGATGAAGGGGGGAAAACTGACCAAACTGAATCAGTATGATTCTCTCCCTAAAAAATTTTAATTTGGGACCCAGGGATTATGGTGAGTTGTGGTGCTTTTGATTAAACTGAGGATATGTTAACCCAAGTATTGGTAGGACCAGCAGAAAGCTCAGAGAAACAGAAACGTGTTCTGAACAAATAAGAGTGAAGCAGATGTGCAAAGAGAAAGGCTACAGTGTTAGGAGAAATTATGGGAGAAAAATCAGGATGTAGACATTCGCTACTTCCTGTTGCTTTCATCAAAGTTCTACAAGAGAGCAATTAACTCAAACTAGAACTAAGAATGCCTGCAAGTAGATATAGAAAGGAACCAGTATTGCTAAGATAAGTTCTTTCTGCCTATGGGCTTTAGTCTAGATCAAATGATTGTCCCACAATTTGGAAACTTACAGGATTGAAAAGACCAACCACTTTATTTATTTATTTATTATGATTATTCATGAGATACAAAGCTAATTGTCACCAACCACTTTTGTATCTCAAAACTGAAGCTGGCCGGCCCGGTGGCGCACTGCTACAGTGCGCCGCTTGGGAAGCGCGGCGGCGCTCCCGCCGAGGGTTCGGATCCCACATACAGACCGGTTCCCGCTCACTGGCTGAGCGAGGTGCGGGAGCAACACCAAGGGTTGCG
>NW_007727198.1:332574-403237 GCF_000696425.1 Galeopterus variegatus | reverse complement strand
TGCCCTGTTCTTGAGCTGAGTGGATTGCGGTTGTGCCTCCGTGGCTTATTTTCCCTTAGCCGGTCCCGGTCCGGTACGGGCGCGACACTGAGGGTTGCGATCCGTTGACGGTCACGGAAAAAAAAAAAAAAAAAAAAGAAAAAAAAAAAAAAAAAAACCCTGAAGCTGGCACAATCAGTGGCAAAGAATTGGCAGCCGTAGCAAAAGATACAATTGGTGGTCTGGGCCTTTCTCGAGTAGGTTCTATTAATAATTCTCTGCCAGACCAAAGGGCAATCCTACTGACCATGATCTCATTACAAATGGTGTCTCATTAAGCAAGGTTATTTTAGGGCTAGGGGGATGGGTAGAATGCAAAGACGAGTAGATTAAAAAAAGGGTAACTTCAGATTTAAAGACTATGTCTTGTCAAGACATTTGACTGTGGTTACTTGCACATGGAATTGATTGGAAACATACTTAAGTTTTGGAAGGAATTCTACTGCCAAAGCCAACAACATGCTGTGATTGTTCAACACTTAAGGAAACCCCAGGTGTCCAATAGTAAATGCTGTGAAACTGTGCAGTCCCCAGGATGTGCTCCTCGGTGCCTGCCTCAGATTTGGCCATGAATGAACAAGAATCACCTCGGTGAACAGATTTCTTTTTTTTTTTTTAATGAAAGCAAATGGATGAGGGAGATAATCCCAGAGAGCAGAACCAGGAACTGCTAAGTTGGCTCACCAAGGAACTTACTCCACAGTCAGGGCAGCAAATCCTTGTCCTTCCTGTCCAGCAGGATTTGATATAAGCTTTGACCGACTGCTGTACATTTCCCTTATATGAATTTTCTGAATGGACTTTTTACTGCAGATATCCTGTTCTGGCTAAAACATTTTATACTGATTATGTGAGAAGACCACTTGTGTTTTAATTTGTAGATCACAAGACCAGACTTTATGGAGAGAAGTATGAGACAGGCCAAAAGTCTCATCTGATGATGGCTTTCACCTTGAAGCCATCATCAGATGACACTTTTAGCTTGTCTCGCCTTTTACATTAAAGGCCAAAAAGAAGTGTATAAACATTGGCTACCCAAAGTGGTGAACCGTATCAGACACTGTAGGCTGGCTCCCCCATAGCCCTATATAACCCGATTCTTGCTTTTCAGTTGTAAGCAGAGCTCACTGATTGGAGTTTCTGGAAAAGTTTTTAAAAATGGACATATTCCTTTGGCATATCTTTGAATCTTTTTGTTACTTTTCTTCTTCTTTCTGCCTAGAACATACTGAGAATGCCTGGAGATGCAGCAACTATCTGGTGACCATAAGATGCAGGAGGAAAGAGCTACTTGTTAAACATAGCAGAGTTTTAGGCACCTGTAGAAAAACGTCAACATGTTAGAATATATGAGGACTTCTCATGACCTTCACTGATAGCCTACAAAAAAGGGGGAAAGCTGTGGCTGAAATGGGTACATCTGAAAGCAAAGGGGAAAGAAAATACGGTTTTCCCAAGTGACCCCTTATACCTGCTGTCAGCAATTCAAGATGAATGAGAATCATATTATGAAACTTTCAGGGTTGAAAAGCCTAAATTATTTGCCCCAATATAAAGATCGTTTTAAAAAGTTAAGAGGAAGGAAACACAGTCAAACAGAGAATAGGCATTCCCCAAGCACCTACTTCTACCAAAGGAGGGCCTACCTTGAATTATCTGTGTTTCCCCACCCTGAAGTGATTTTGTAATGATCCCCTTGTAAAAGCCAAGATAGTCATTTAATTGAGGGACGAGGGAAGCTGGGCAGAGTTCTAAAGCCTGCTGCCTGTTAGGCTAGGGCGAACACTCAACAATATGAGTTGGCAACATCTCTTCCTTTGAATACCACCCCATGAAATATAATATAAATAAAATTTATTGTGGCAGAATTCTAGTTGCCTACATCTATTTCTCCTTCTTTAGTCACAGATCCCCAGTCTGTATCTGAGTATTTTGCCACTTGGAATAAAGGACCAGACAACATTGCCCAACCTCCCTCACTGCTAGGCATGGTCATGCCTTTAAATTCTGGTCCACGACACACAGGCAATAGTGTTTTGTGAACCTTCTGCAGAGTCTCCTGAGAAGGGAGGAGACATGTCCTTCTTTACCTTTCCATATTCTACTGCCTGGGATGTTGATGTGACAGCTGGAGTTTTATCAGCCATTTTGGGCCATGAGGATTAGGACCCTAACCTAGGGATGACGGAGCAGAGAGCTAGAGGAAGTTGTGTACTTCATACCAGCTCTAGATGATTTACTTACATGCTTCTTTTATAAAAGAAAGAAACTTCAATCTTAGGTAGGCCGCTGTTACTTTTTGGTTTTGTCTTATAGGAAACTAAATTTAACACTAAATGATGCACCTACTAAATTGTTAAGAAAGTTGTATTGCCAGAGAAGCCCCAAGCCTGGCAAAAAAAAAAAAAAGGCCTGTAATTTTTTTCAGGTCCTAAGGTAATCCCCAAGCCACTGAACTGACACCGACAGGAAGTTGGTTGCTGAAATTGTGGTGTCCCCAGAGGGTAAACTTTTGCAATGCCCCGTTCACGAGTAGTCAAGTAGGAAAATAGACATAGAAGATGCTCTCTGAGAGCAGAATCTGGGACGTCCAGCTGAACTAACCAAGAATTCACTCTATTGCCAGGGCATGGGTTTCTTGCTATTCATGTATATAATACATAAATGGATATGATATTGATTGGTCATCCTTGTGTATTATTTCCATTTTTTTCCATTTCTAAATGGGAGGTTTTATTTAGTTTATCCTGTTGTCCTTCCAATATTGGACATAGGATGCTTTGGATGGAGTCAAATGTGTCATTTACCTGTAGATGTGAGACCATGGGAAGCTACATCAACACCTGCACAAGGTGACTGTGAATCACTGAAAGATCTTGCACTTGGATATACTTGGGGTACATGAACTTGAATTGCCTGTATATACAGGGCACAAGTATATTTTCATCTGTATATGATATAGTTGTGTTATATTAGTTGAAGACCTTTCGTAAGTAAATTGGGTAGGCTATCAAGTAGTGGAATACTGAAGAGAGTTCATATGTTATTTTTGTCTGCCCAACATACATTCCTAATTGTTCCGGAAACAGCATTGTGGTCTTTTTATGAGGTACCACCTCTCGCATGTACTGTCTCCCCCACCCCCACCCCCACATTTCTCTCTTTCTCTCCCTCTTTCACTTTAAATCCATAAGGTTTGAGTTGGGATGTCCCACTCCCTGGTTCAGAGAGTAGGCACATAAACTCAAACAGGGCCAGTCAGCATATTCTGTCCCCTGGCTTCAGGAATGGGCATGTGACCCAAGCTGGTGTAAGCATATGGCTAAAACTAGGTTAATGAATCGGCCCTAGGAATTATACTGGAACTATTAGAAATAGTAAACTCTCTTCTTCTGGATTGCTACTCTGGTTAGATGCAAGGGTGGACCTTCCAATGATAAACACAGAAGTCACAGCTGAGAAAAGGAGAGGGGCAGATTTCTAACCTCACAGGTTCAGCACCAGCATACAGCTGTTCCTGAAGCCAAACCACCCATGGATCTTTTAACTATTTCACCTAATACACGTCTTCTTCTCTTAAGCCACCTTTATTTCGTATTCTGCCACTTATAAGCAGAAGAACCCTGACAAACAGACCCCTATGTACTTATAATGTGCCACCCCTTCCTGTTTTGCTTATGCTATGAATCACTTACTGACAGTTGCTTGTGTGTGGGGGGAGGGGGGTGTGGGTGTGTGTTTAATCAGTGCTATAGGCATTTCCCTCTCTCAGTATTCTCTCTTGTCTGATATGCTTTTGAACCAGACAATGAGAAGCCAGCTCCCATCCTGTTTGTTGTTGGTATTTGTTGGTTGGTTGGTTGGTTGGTTGATTTTTAAAGCATAGCTTTATTTAGGAAACTATACTGGATAGTCCCAGAGGGGGAAAGAATAGAGGTGAGGGCTTGAGGATACAAAAGACAGAAAAGGCAAATTGGGAGAGAGGTTTGGAAAAATTCCTGAGAGACCTAGAAGACCAAACAGAACGAAGGGAGTTCAATTAGGATCCTATTGCTATTATGTTTTGCAGCCTGTATCTTTTCAGGGCTCTGGAAGATTTGGCGGAATGACAGAAGGAAATGACTGGGTGGTACAACTAGGGAGGACGATCCCTAGGAACTGTCCCTTCCAGTATTGGAAATGAGATTTTTGTGGCCAAGTTTAGCACAGAAGCAGCGGAGTCATCTGCTTTTATTTTTTTTAATTGTGGTAAAACATACATAACATAAAATTTACCATCTTAACTATGTTTAAGTGTACAGTTCAGTGGTATTAAGTACCTTCACAACATGCACTAAGACTGAAACTTCTGTACCTGTTAAACAATAACTCCCCATTCCCCTCCCTTCAGCCTCTGGCAACTACCATTCTATTCTGTTTCTATGAATTTGACTACTGTAGGTACCTGGTATAAGTGGAATCATATGGTATTTGTCCTTCTGTGATTGGCTTGTTTCACTTAATTAATGTCCTCAAGGTTCATCTCTATTGTTGAATATGACAGGATTTCCTTCTTTTTTAAGGCTGAATGATATTCCATTGTATGTATATACAGTTGTCCCTCAGTATTTATGAGGGATTGGTTCCAGGACCCCAAGGATACCAAAATCCACAGATGCCCAAGTTTCTGATATAAAATGGCATAGTATTTGCATATAAGCTATGCACATCCTCGTGTATACTTTAAATCATCTCTAGATTACTTATATTACATAATACAATGCAAATGCTACGTACATAGATGTTCTACTATATTGCTTAGGTAATAATGACAAGAAAAATGTCTGTACATGTTCAGTACAGACACATTTTTAAAAATATTTTTAATCCAAGGTTGGTTGAATCCACAGATATGAAACCCACAGACACGGAGGGCCGACTGCACCAGTTTGTGTCTATCCAGTCATCCGTCAATGGACACTTGGTTTGTTTCCACATTTTGGCTATTGTGGGTAATGCTGCTATGAATATGGGTGTACAAGTGTCTATTTGAGACCGTGCTTTCAATTTTGCGGGGTATATGCCCAAGAGTGGAATTGTTGGTTCATATGGTAATTCTATGTTTAACTTTTTGAGGAACCACCAAACTGCTTTCCACAATGGCTGTACCATTTTACATTCTTAGCAAAGCACAAGGGTTCTAATTTTTACATCCTCACCAACACTTGTTATTTTTTGTTTTTTTCATTATAGCCATCCTAGTGGGTGTGAAGTGATATTTTTTAAAAAATGAAATGTATCAGCTATTGATTATACATATTTGCGGGGTACAGAGTTATATTTCAATACATGTATACAATCAGATCAGGGTAATTAGCATAGTCATCATTGCAAAACATAATCATTTCTTTGTGATGTGAATATTCGATCACATCTTTCCTAGCCATCTGATAACATGCAGTAAATTATTGTTAATTATAGATGCCAAGCTTGACTGTACACCAATAGAATGTTTTTCCTATCTAGCTGTAATGTGTTCATTAATCAGCCTCACTGTCCCCCAACCCCTTCCCCTTTCCCACCTCTAGTAACCTCAGTTCTATTCTCTTCTGAAAGTTCGACTTATTATTTGTTTATTTATTAGTTCCCACATCTAAGTGGTATCTTATTGTGGTTTTCACTTACATTTCCCTAATGAATAATGATGTTGAACTTCTTTTCATGTGCTTGTTGGCCATTTGTTTATCTTCTTTGGAGAAATACCTGTTCAAGTCTTTTGCCCATTTTCCAGTTGGATTTTTTTGTTGTCGTTCTTGTTTAGTTTTATGGTACTATGCTAGATGCTGGAAATATAGCAATGGATAAGACACAGACCCTGTCCTCGAAAAACTCATAGGCTAGTGGGAGAAGCAAAAACGTATTTTAATACGTGTGGTACATCCAATTATATGCTCAAGGTATTATGGGAGTTTCAAAGAGGGGTACACGAGTAGAAGTGGGGAGCAAATGTGGAAGTTTTCCTGAGGAATATAGTATTTAAACAGATTCTCAAAGAATGCTAGCCAGGTGAAAAGGGGGGAGGGTGGACATTCCTGGCAGGAAGAAAACCATGAGCAAGGGCTTGCAAGCATGAAACAGCAGGGTGTGTGCTGGAAACTACAAGCATTGACCTGCTGTTGAAGCAAGACCAAGGCAGGCAATGGCAAGAGATAAGGCTGAGGAGGTAGGCAGAGACTGGATCGTGCCAGATGTTATAGGCTATCATAACGTGTTAAGCATTATCCCTAGAGCTGTGGGGCATCATTGAAAGGTCTTAAGCAGAGGAGTTACACAGTCAAACTTGTGTTTTAGATCCGAGTTTCTCAATCTTTTTTCACATCACATTGTGGTGTACATAGCATGATAATTGTTGTATGCACTCTGGGAGAGGTAGACTTGTAGCTGCATGCTGCTGGAGATGACAGGCCCAGGCTTCAGCTGCCCTAGGCCCAATATAGCTGTCCCAAGAGCTAAAGATGGGAAGATGTTTTAGATGGATCACTCTGACAGTCATGTGAAGAACAGATTGGAGGAAAACAGCCTTGGAGGCAGGAGGGCAAGTGAAACTAACAAGGTATCGTAGGGATAGAGAAAATAATTAGGAGATAGAATTGACAGGACTCGATAGATTGGAAGTAGTGGGTGGGAGGAAGAGGAGTCAAAGGAGTTTCTGGCTTGGACGACTGGGTGGAGGAGCAGCATATTTGAGAGGGAAGACTAGAGTTTAGTGCTGGACATAAAGTTTTGATTCATTTTGAGATGACTGGCTGGAGATGCCCATTAGATGGTTATCATGTTCTTATAGGCTCTACTGGCTATGGAGAATTAAGCCATATGACCAAGGATCTCATTCAGTGTGGAAATTCTTATGGCTTTAAAAGCAGCCGTGGCAGTGACTGTACTAGCGATCCACCTTCTTTGAAAAGTTTCCCAACCCACAGCCTCAAAAAGGCAACCTGTCATATGTACCATGTGACTCCAGCCTCTTGACTGCAACTGAATGTAATGGGGATAAACATCTGACTCAAGTTGGGCCAGAGAACCAGGCATTGGGGCTCAGTGACTGAGTTAATTCTTTGTGATCATATGGATCACTGGTTCTCAAAGGGTAGTCCCCAGATCATCAGATTCAATCATCTGGGAACTTGTTAGAAATACACATTCTCATACCTCATCTCATACGTACTGAATCACAGACTCTGGGTCCCAGCAATCTGTGTTTTACAAGCCTTCCAGGTGTTTCTGGTGCAGGCTACCAATTGACGTAGACTCTTAAGATATGGCTACCATTCTGGGAATAGCCCTGATCAACCACCCAAGTGCTAAGTAAGCAGAGAAATCTGGCTTGCAGAGTGAAACAGGAGACTGGAGCAGAGATGGACAGAAACACAGAGAAACCGAGGCAGAGAGACAGAGAGAGGAGAAACAAGCTGCCTGATAACTTGCCAGTTTTGTAAGGCCCAGTTGTTCTTCCTGCAATTGGAATTCGTGAAATTTTCCTGTATCATTACCTAAATCCCCTTTATTTAAATGGGATTTTTTTTTTCTTCATGATAAAAGTGTCCAGACTTCTTAGATATTGCTCTAAAAGTTTTCTGTTGAGAATTTATTGTATGGCTACTGTTGCAGGCATCCTAAAGGACACCAAGATCAACTACACTTGGTTCTTGCTCTTGAGAAGCCCAATTTATTGGAGGAGGCATATAGACAATGTTAGAAGCAGGGCAGGGGAGGCAGGTACTGAGCTTTGAGATCCTCTGGTGAGCACTGAAGAAATATTGGCTGATCTCAGTGGTATCAGATAAGGCCAGAGAAGACCTCAAGGAAGAATTGATAGTTGGTATATGCCTCAAAGGATAAGTCTGCAAAGAAAAGGAACAAGAAGAGGGGAAAGTGTTCCAAGTGGAGAGAAATATAGAGATATGGGAAACTATGGTGTGTATCTGGGAAAAGAGTGCAGTGTAAGGGCAAAAATAAATTAAAAATAAGAAGCTTAATTCTCCCTGTTGAAAATAAGGAAGAGACTTCTCTCCATCCCCCTTCTTTTTCTTTCAAATTTCTTTTCTCTGTCCTTTTCAAATGTATGTAAACTTTACAATGGCTAGATACATAAGCCTCTCACCCAGTCTCACAACTCCTGGGAGCTGTCCTTTTGAAATGCAAATGTTCAGGGAGTTAGCACCCCTATCTCCCAGTTTCTGCAGGTCGTAGGAGCCTAACTTAGGCTACCCGGGCCTTGCTCTGATTTGCAAAACTACCTCCTGTCATAAAGATGAGAAATTTGTTTCTCCTCTAGATAAAGTCAACATAGGTGTTCTGTATGACAAAAGGTGCTCTGACGTTCTCTAACTTGAGGACTAGTTATTGCTTATCTTGAGAACATGTATGTAAAGGGTTGTATCTGTTTGGCTATACAAGGGAGTGCGATCCCTTTCTGTCTTGGCAATCTCTTAGTGGGTCACTTGTAATGTGTATCACATTTTGGTTTAATACTTAATAATAAGAGTTTTTCTTTATTACCCTCGTGGGGAGGATTTCTGTATCAGGATCTCTCTTTTTAAATAATATTTCCCCAAAAGTAGTTTGGTTCATCTGGAGTGTGTACAGTGACTAAGAGATTGTCCTTGACCAAACTTTAGTCAGGCTTCTCCTCTAATTCCTCTTCCCAACTAGGCCTCGACTTTTGGACTTCCATGTCTGTCTTTGCACTGCCCAATTTAACAACAATCCCGCTTAGTTGGTTTAGCCAGAACCCCCCACCCTCAAAATCCGATCATTATCTGATCTGGTTCCTCATCCTCCACCACCCTGGCCTGTCTTCAGCAAGAATCCTGTTAGGTTTAGCCAGAATCCCCCCTTAGCCCTGATGTTTCCTTTTAGTCATTTTCCATCCACTGACCCCCAACCTGCTCCTTGACTATAAATTTCCACTTTGGGTTGTTGTATTTAGAAGTGAGCCCACTTCGACACTAATGGCTCTTTACCTCTACTGTGATAGTCCTGAATAAAATCTGTTTTTACTGCTTTAACTACTGACCATCTCTGGTTTTCTTTCACAACATGTTGCAGAAGGCAGAGGGGAAAGACAAAGCTGGCCGGCAAGCCTAAGGCCAAAGCTTGAAAGAGTGCTATGTTAGAGTGGAGATGTTATTCCACAGGCATTGATGGGCTATGGAAATTTTTAGTTAGGGGAGTGAAATAATCAGTTTCTAGCTGTAGAAAAAATGACTAGCAGTCATGTGGAGGATGGACTGGGAGAATGGTCAAATGGCACAGCACTGAATGCATACACGACAATGACTGAAAAATACTATTTAAGGGTCTTTTTAGTCTGTTATTACTGACTTTTCCCTAAGCACTCTAACAATATCTAGAGCTGTATTTTTTTAACCACAGGGAGAACATTTCTCCAGGATTTGGAGAGTAGAGGACAACAGTGAGTGTGAATGCATGTCTGACACTCCTTGGCCACTTTTCCTGAACGGTGGGTATTCCTCTGGCACCGCAACCTCATCCCAATGACTCTCAAGACCCCAGGCATCTTTAGGATTGAGAATATTTCTGATGGTGTCCATCAGGAGAAAAGAGTTGCTTATTACAGTGGTCTCTACCATTGGCTGGTGGCTCAGTTTTCAGTAAAGACTTGTTTGGTATCATCAGTGAGGTCCTGAACATTAACTGGCTTGTGACTATTAGTGCAAATGCCTCATTTCTTCAAAGCCTCCACCTAGAGCCCCATATTGTGACCATTGATTGCCTGGATTCATGTGGATTCAGGTTTTCCTATTATGACAACCCGTAAATGGATTTCTTTAACTTGGGACTTTGTTAATAGAAGCAGAGAAAAACCAAAACACTTTGAATGAAGTACACGCACATTTATTAAATAGTTAGCCAAGGCACATCAATAGCCACTTACAATACATATATGCATACAATTAACACAGATACAGTTCTCTCCTAACTGCCGATTTTTCCAGCAAAGAACTGTTCAAATTTTCAGATCACAAAGGTTAAAGGCAAAGTCTTAGTCCCCATCTTATTCGTTCCCACACTGTTCTTGAGAACTACGTTGACTTTGAATGGCTTGATCATCTTCTGTAGCCTTAAAGTCTCTAGAAGCATGCTGACGGCAGAGACTTCTCAGATTCTTTCTGCATTCCCTCAAGTTCAGATGTTAATGAACAGGCAGTCTGCTTTAGCAGGTGCTATTGTTGCTGTTCGTTACCCTAGGGTTTGTTTAAACCAGGCCCTCTCTTTGCACTTGCACACACATGCAGTGCATTGCAGCACTTAGGGGGACACACCTCACTCTCTCCCATCAGGAAAACCTGTAACTTTTTTGTGTTTGTTGCACTTTACACTGGATGCCCTGTCTGCCCCTGCACTGTGCTATTTCCATGCACAACACAAAAATGCTGGGCTGCACTGACCAGGACTTCCTTCTACTGATTCTGCATCCACATCAGAGTGCTGTGCTTTTGCTCTGTTTTTATGAATGAGAATCAGACTTTCTGTACCTCTCACAAACCTCACCCAAATGTCCTGGCGATGACCCTTTCCATCCAAAGTACTCTGCTTGGAGATCTTGGCTTTTATTCCCCAGATCCCTACCCACTGTCCTGCCTAAGGGAGAAGTGAAGCCAGGCACTGAAAGGAAAATCTGGGAGAACTCAGTTAAATGGGCATTTCTAGTTCAGGAGAGAGTCAAGTAAAAAATCGAAGTGTGTGTGCCCATCTGTTGAATATTAAGAAGTACACGTATTAGATGACCACAGAAATGCAATCATGTATCAGGTCTGTCACCGTGTCATGCTCTCTACAGATGCTGACCATGGAAGTGGATTCTGGTCTACGGAATTTTGGGATGTCCTAGTCAGTATTTCAGGTTCATTATTATATCAGAACATTCCTGACCATAACAAAATTACAGGACTCCTCATTTCCTGGGGTGGTAAATGACCACATCACTCATCCATAGGAATTCCATTGCTGTGCCTAAACGCTGAGATCCAATGCCTAGAAGTTTGCTTTAACAAAACATATTTATCTGTGCATGTGGCTGTCTGATATTTGACCACTGGAGAGTCATGCCTTTTTAAATACAAACACTCTCAGGGAGGCAGCACATTCAGCACTGCCGTCCTTTAACACCGTAGTGGGTTTTGTCCCTTAGATCTCAGCTTATGAGCTGCTCTTCCTAGCCTCAGATGCCCATCAGGAAAGTTCTGAAGAGGAAAAGCCCAGATCTACCTGAGGAAGAAGGCCTGTTAAATTGCTACCAAGGGGCTTTTAGAAGGCCAGAGACCACCAAGAGGGATGAGAACACAGGGCCCTAGAATGATGCTGTGCAAAGAAGTTGAAAAGTACCCAAGATGAACTTGGTTTACATCTGGTTTTGCCTGTGGGTCACCTTTCTTCCTGCCAATAGAAACTCCAAGTCTCCATTTTGATAATGGTTGGGAATGCCTGTCCTGAATTCTTGCCTATCATTCAGCAGCTTCAAAGAGAAAGCCATCAACTGAACTCTGAAGAGGCCAAAGACCTCTTGTAAATGTCTGTACACTGAACTGGCTTTAGTGTGGGGATTATCAGACTCACAGAAACACATACAACACATCGAAGGGCTTAAAGGTGGCTTATCAAGAAATGCCACAGTGGGAACAACATTGGAAAGAGAAAAGCAGGGCACAAGGGGCAGGGGCTCTGTATGGTACAGCTGACACTGGACAAGGACCTAGCCTCCTCCCTGGCCCTCTGTACTGTTATAGACATGCCAATAATACTTTACTTTGCCACAACCTCTGATCCAAACTCTCTTCACCTTAGTTTCCCATCAGGCCAACTATGGAATGTGGAGTAGCGTTTTTGAAGTATTTCAGAATCTAACAGAATGAAGTATTACCATGTTACATTCACTTTCTTCGAGAACAAAAGTGATTGTCCTTTCATCTCTGTGCCATTCGTTGGAGATAACCAATTTTAAGTAAGAAGAAACATTTTAATGGAAAAATTCATGCGTTTCATTGTTATGAAACCACTGAGGCCCATCTTGAAAAGGAGCAAATAAACACTGGTTTCATCTGTTACACTGAAGATGCAAAACAGAAATGAATAACTGGGAAATATAAACTAATAATAATGTATTTATCTTAGAGTATGCCTTAGGATTTCTGAGGCACAATAGAAACCAGTAAGCATTATCTCAAAATTCTTAAGAGTGAAAATACAAGTGTCTTTCCTGTGTTAATAACTTCAATCTTATAGAAGAAATAATACATCTAACACAATGGATGAATTATCTAGATAGTTCAAAATACTGAAGGTATCTTTGAAATAAATTTACTCTATGTATGAAATATAATGTTGAACCAAATCACAAATTAAAATTTTATATTAGAATGACTAAATATTCAGATTAATATACTAGAACATGAATAGCTTTTAAGGGAACTTCTAATGTGTGAATATGGATTCATAAAAAAAGACATAACCAAGAATTTTACACGTTTTATTAAAAGAACAAAAATAAGCTTGAATTAGCATACTAATATGAATTATATAGTGCATACTTCTAAACATAAACAAGCACTACAGCACTAACTTGCAAACAAAAAAAATCAAAGCATCTGCAGTTGAGGGAATGAGCTATTGCCTTTTGGAGTCAAAGTATTATTTAAATCTATAATTGTTGCACAGGGATAATAATTTTCTTATCTATAGGTATTTGTAAGTTGCCATTTTTTCTGTCCAAAATACATGCTTCCATTTTCTACATTATTCCAAATTGTCATATGACTGCATAAAGTTAGCCCTTAAAACAAAACAGTATATTTACGAGTGTCCTTTTAAAAAAAAATCTTAATTTAAATGATTGTAATTTGGGAGGATGGAAACAAATGGCTCATTTTCTAATAATTAAAGAAACAACAATAATAATAAAGGGAAAGTTATTTTTAAAAGGGTATCCCTAGAATCCAGTGATATGATGGTCATATCATTCTCTCAACTGCTAGACACAAAAGACTTAGCAACAAAATAATTTGGTTTCCATCACTAACAAACAGCATCTGTATACAGAAATATAGCTTTGGAACCATGCAGTTCTATGACAGATAAATCTTCAGGTTGTATGTTTTGGGAGAATAAAAAAGCACTGTTTAATAGCTGGGTTACTTTTAGGTCTTATTACAGAGGTACTTTTAAAAGTAATAGGATGTAGAAGATGACTAGGGAGAATTTTTGCGATATCTGCAAGTGACTTATTTCATAGTGACATTTTTTTCTTTTAGGTGTACTGTAATTGAGGATGGGTTCTATTTAAAGATAAAATTTCTCTGGAATAATCCAGCTTTTGGATATTAATGAGTGATTCTCTTACAGGCACGGACAAGTGGAGGAGTTGGAAATTGTATGAATTAGTCAAACTAATTCCTTTCCTGGGCTCCAAAGTGTGACCCAGTGGCTGTCAGCATGCACACCATGCCACCAATTCACTGTATGTCTTTTATCATGCTTCTAAGATCATCCCTACTATTTTATAGATGTTTCTTCCTGACTTAAAATCTCATCTTTCTATTGACCTTATGAAAATATATTCTTGCGCCTTATAGATTCACAAGGAATTGTCAACACAAAGACATGGGTTAAACTGGAAAATCATGTTGGTGATACGGCTGATGTTGAAGTTCCTAACTACAAAATGAATGAATGCTTGCATGTTATGTAAATGGAAATTCTGGGTCAGATTGTCAGGGCTGTTTGTTGTATGGATGACTCTAAGAGATTATGTGCTGAGAGGAAAAATAAATTTTCTAGTCAAACGGACCTGAGCTACTGGACAACTGTAAGGCTTGGATTACTTTTTGGCTTTGGCTTATTTTTCTGTCTCTGTAAATGAGAGCTATCAAAATGGATAGCAATACCAACATCACCCCATCCCCAGGACTGGCTCTATCTCAGGGGGAAGGGCAACACGCCCTAAGATGTGAAGGACTCCAAGTTCCTGTAGTGTTCGATCCCTTAACCTTAATCGTTTCTAGGCCTCATTGTCTGGGGGCAACAAGAAAGTCAAATGGCTACCTGTAGGAGCTAAAATTGGCAGAGATGGTCTGATTGAAACATTCTCTTCCAGCCCCTGTGATATGTAAGATTTTGGCTGGTTCTCTTCTGTTTAGTTAAAACAAAACAGTGGGGGGGCCGGCCCGGTGGTGCACTGCTACAGTGAGCCGCTTGGGAGCGTGGCGGCGCTCCCGCCGAGGGTTCAGATCCCACATACAGACCGGCCGCTCACTGGCTGAGCGAGGTGCGGGGGCAACACCGAGGGTTGCGATCCCGTTGCCGGTCCCAGTCCGGTACGGGCGCGACACTGAGGGTTGCGATCCGTTGCCGGTCACGAAAAAAGACAAAAAGGAAAAAAAAAAAAAACAGCAGGTGGCTGAAGTGGCCCAGTGAAGTACTTTGTAATCTGGTAAAGATAGGTCAGAAAACAGCTTCCACTGAACAGGTAAAATGTAAATATAGCCGTTTATAAAGTTGTGCCAGGAACATTTTTTTCTTTGTTGAGGGAGATGAAGTGTCCTATGCTGGCTATACTTAACTGTTAAAAAAAAAAATCTTTCAATGGTTGCCAATTTGGTTTTGGGTTCTGGATCTTAAACGAGGAATAGTGGTCAACATTAACAACTTGTCACTTAAATACCTATGAGTGGATATACATATTAACTGATGTAAATATCAATTGATAATTTTCTATAAATGATGGAATCTGATTTGATGATAATGGGAATATTTATCTTGCAATTTACAGGGTATTTCACTGCTTGCAACCATTGGAAAAAACCAAAAACCTCTGCCAAAAACTTGCCTGGGGTGTGTGTGTGTGTGTGTGTGTGTTTACAGCAGGAATTAGTTTAAAAAGCAAACAATCTTTGCTAGTGGTCTTGCAAAACTGTGAAGAACTTGGACTCTTGTTCAGTGCTGCTAGTGGAAGTTTGACCTATGACCTGTTACCAGTCTTCTCTTTTGGTGAGCGGTAGCAAACTAGCAAGCCTCCACAACAGCAAAGCAACATCGTGCTTTAGTTAGGTCTTATAGCCAAAAAACACCTCCTTCTCAAAGCCTTAGAAATAACTCTCTCTTACTAACTTTTCCATTATTATCACAGACTTCTTATATTTTAAAAAAAGCTCCAAGGAGTGCTCTCATGGACTATGTACATAAGTGCAAAATTGGTGTGTCTCACACATCCGCACCCTGACTGAGACGATCAGTTAACTGCAGCATATGTCTATTAAACACTGTTGAGGGGTCATTCCACAGTATATGTATGGTATTATAAATATGAATTAATTTCAAAATATGTTTGAGTCATGTTTTAGCCCTCATATAGATATATTTGTGTATGTAATCCCCAAAAACCCAGAATTTTTGCAGCTACAGCTATGCCATTTGTATAGGATAATTTGGAATAAATAAAGTTATGAAAAAAGGTCAGGTAATATATTATAAGTGCAATGATTATGTTTTGAAGTCTAAATACTGTGGAATAACCCTATCCACAGAACAAATTCTATATAAACTATAAAGCCTGATTTTAGAATACAAGTGTCGTAAACTTTTTGACCAAAAAGTCACACAAGGATATGAATTCAGCTTTCGCATGGGACTCTGGGAAAAAAAAAAAAAAAAAAAAAAACGAGCCATATCTGTTTTCTGAGTTTTGACCTTTATTTCCTATATGCTCATAACTGTTACAAACCATTTATAGTTTGCACGTAAAATTTTCACACACACACAAAATGTCTAAAGGTAGCCATGTTGTAGTTTGGTTGCCAAAGCGACAACTAAATAATAATTAGTCAACAATTATTATTTGTATATAAAGTTAAATTTGTTCTTAAACTGTGAGCTGTAAAGAATAGTTATGGACTATAATCTATATCTTGTCATGCTTCAGTGTCAGTTTAGAACCTATCACGGCAGGCTGAATATATGTGGTAAAAACAAACTTTCTCTAACTCTCCTTCAAAAGTAAATTCATTAGTAACTTAGAGATATAAAAAAGTAATATAATAAAAATCTTAAAAACTAACACAAAGAAAAATGAAAACATGGCACCAATTAGTGAGCTGGTGCTCAGAAACTTTATTTGTAGATATATTTACAGTTCGATTAGGCTATCAACTAAATTTGCCAAAAATAAAAGTTGTTTATACTGTTTTACATGCTGTTTATTCTATTGCCTTCAACAGGCACTGGTAAAATTAGGCCACTATCTTACTCAATCTATTCATCAGAATTGGGAAATCAGATTTCCCTCATAAATTTTACTATTTCTATTTCAATGTGTGTAAAATGTATGAGATAAAAAGAATGAAGATTCCAGTTTCTAATCAATCTGTGCATCATAGCCTACCCTACAGACTAAAGAAACTCAGAAAACTTGTGGCTGCATTTTACTTAAGAGCATCCTCATCTAAACTCTCCAAAGAGAGGGAAAAAGAACCAAATAATAGGCCAAGTAGCAAATGAGCCGTCTCTCGCATTTAATAAAAAGTAATGTAAACGGTGTTCCGTATTCAGACATCAACACATGCTTACTGGTCATGCCATTAAAAACAGATTCAAGTTGTAAAGATTAATTTCATTCAGTTCCTGCCGATGGCAGGGAGGAGGTACTTGCTTTTTCCCAAATTGGAGAGGTAAGCTGAGGCCCCCCATTAGCGAACACAGTCTAGTGGTGTAGGACAACACTTACGGTAAGATCAAAGTGCTTTAACATGTTCAAAAGGGATGGAGACGATTGATGGAGTAGAGAGAAGATGGCTTTCCACATCATAATTAACTACAAATTAAAAGACCCTAATCTGGAAAAGTGAAATGAAATGCAACAGCTGGTTGTGGAATCATGCTTCAATTACAAAAGTCAATACTGTATTTAAATAGCAATTTTATGAATCCATTTATTTTAATTTAATCTTAATCCCTCTTTAAAATATACTTATGGTCACATAGTGCTTTTTTAAAAAAACTGACACTACTGAAACCCTCTTAAAAGATAACTTTTAGATTTTCTCTGTATACATGACCCGTTTTATCCAAGTTTCAGCACTCTTGCATATTTTTGCAAAAGGCTGAGATAAATGGACAAAGAATAATGTTGGATAAATAAAAAATAGAAGCCCTCGTAAAATACAAAGCTTATAAAATGTTAACTAAGAATTACAATTGATTAGAATTTCATATATACATTTCATCCAGTAAATTTTTGTTTAGAGTCACTGATTACTTTTGTGACTTCTCTCTTTAACTGGAAATTTATAGTCTAATGACTTATCTTTCTTCCTTTCTCTTCTTGAATAACGATAGTTTGAACAAGTCACTGCACAACTAGTTTAAAGAGTGCTATCTTAAAATTGCGTTTTTCCCAAAACTCTGTTGAATTTGATCAAAACCTTAGGGCTTTGAGCTTGCTTTCTTTAAAGTCACTGACAAAGCAACTTTTCAGATGCCAACAATACAGAAAATTGTGGCACCAAAAATACAACTACACTGAATATCCCTCACTGAAGCTCTTAAGTCATTATTAATCTCTTCCAGTGCTTAAAGCAATATGAAAACAGCTGTACTCCAGGTTTATTTTCTAGGTACATCTTTGCTAAAAGTTTAAAAAGTTAAATGAGATAGTACGTTGCATCAAACTACACAAAAGTTCATTTTGCACAAAAAAACGTTCCCCTCTCCTTTAAGGAATACATCCAGATTAGCTCAGGTGCATTCTTCTTGGATTCATGTGTTCCCTTCTGTCCTTCTGGAGAGGCACTGGCACAGATTATATAAAATTCAGCTCCATACACAAAGAATTTCAAAAAGGCATATTCTACTTTCATCTCTAGCGATGTTAAAATTTCGAGAAACAGAAATTAAAGTGATTTAAAGAGTCTTGATCTCTAACTCCAGGCAACACTGTTAACAGATGACAGTGGCTTCATACAAGCAAGACTGTTTAGACATCACTGTTGATCAGGATTTGGATTGATAATTAAATCAATAGGCTTAAAATCAACTACCAGAGGAGCTACTTTTGCTCTTTTGTATTCTGAGCCAAATCAATCAGCTTTGAGATAGAGTCTCAAATGTTCAGAAGCATAAACAATGTGAAAAGGAGGAACAGTGGGAGTCAGGGGATATTTCTGGGTCCCACAACGGCTAGGAAGCCTCGGGCAAGTCACATATCCTGGGCCTCAGTTTCATCAACCGTGAAAAGGTCTTTGCCAAGCACATTGTTCTGTGATTCAAACACTACTAGCCACTTAAGGTATTCTAAATCAAATTTTCTCTTTGCTTGTCGTTTTCATGAAGGAGAAAAAGAGCTCTCTCTATTTTTTATATATATGTATACATATCTCAAATTTGATGGTTTTATACTTTACAGTGGGAGAATATATGTTTAGTAGACAATGTTAAATCTACCTAGGTTGATGTAAAACAGCATACGTTTCGACCACTGTATAATAAGAGTAAAGTTAATAACTGAGTCGAGTGGAGGAGGTATGCCACACACCACAGGAATCAATTACTATTTTACTTGGTTGCAAAATTATTTCTTAAGTATTAGTAATGTGATTTCAGCTCAGCTCTGTAGAGTATAGCCACTCTCTCATCTAAAGGGTGCTAAAAACCTCTGTATTATAATTTTCAAACACATATAAAGGCAAACAAATCCAAATAAACAAAAAAAGAGATTTTGTTATGAGTCTGAGGTTGAAGTTTGGACAGGGAAATACTTGCCATATATCACAGGTGCTTGCTCCTTCACTGAAGTGTTTAACAAAACAGGAAACTTAGTTGAACTGAAGCTAAAGGCCAACTGCAGACATCTTTCCCAGTTCTTTCAAATAAATCAAAGAATACATTTAAACACCTCCCTGTCCCTGTCCCCACCATTTCTCCAACTCTGTACTCAGGCTCCCTTTGTGATCAATAGAAAATCCATTTGGGAGGAAAGGTCTCATTTAGAACCGTTCTCTTTCACCCTGACTTTTGCTTAGACCACATCTTACATATTATTCAGAGTAGTGTAAAAAGCATTAGCCATTTGCATTTGGAAAATGGCACTTGTGTAAAAGGTTACACTGCAAGGGTTTTACACACATTTCTTCAGTATGTAGAAACTATCTCCACGCCCCCATCTCTCTGTTTGATTGATTTATAGCCTGTAATTAGCATACCTTTAAAGCTCCAAGTACCAGTTTCTCAGCTGAAGATGGCAAATGGCTCAGTTTTAGACACTCAACCTAGGAGATAGGATTCTTCAGCCACAAAGAATGTAATGGGCACTTTACATAATTGTTAGTATAAATGCTGAGAAATTCATTGGCAGGTAAATTCTTATTTTTCAAGCTATTTAAGAGGAGTGGATGAGGGGTTAATGTTTTAACAAATTCCCTGCTTTGTGCAGGTAATTATTTCTCTCAGAAAAAAAAAATCTAGTAATTTGATTGTATTATGCTAGATTAGATATGCAGATACAAACCATACACATGCATGTTTGTGAACAGGTTTAGTGCACACTCAAAAGTGAGGCCTTTTTAAATGTCTGCCCCAAGAAATCTACAGAAATATTCTAAAGAAAGAGAGCATACTAACACGAACCTGTCATGTTTTTCAAACACATATACTTGTTTTCCATTAATAACATTTTACTTGAAATCAAACACCACACATATACAGCAAAACACTATAGTATGTAAAAACAACACAATACAATACAGTAACAAGGAAAATGGTAGTAGATATATTTGTTACATTCTAAACCAACCCAACAGACTACTGTGTAAACAAAATAGTAACGTAACACTTCAAAAACAGACAAATGTTTATCCACCAATGATGTACAGTAAGCCAACAGTACACTGTGGAAATTCACTTAGCATAACGGTTGCTGGAAAATCACAAAGAGTAAGGTAACAAGTCACAAAGTTTTATGGTCATGTTTTACCTGATAATTCAAATGAGCTGGATGGTAGTTACTAATTTTCTATATGCGTTTTGTTTTAATATCTTCATTGATTTTAATTCTTTATTTTTTACTTGAACTTGTTGGCTAGTATGTTTGCTTTGCTTAATACATTGACTGCACCACACTTGCTGTGTTGGTAGAAGAGGACATATGAGAATATGTATAGAAAGGCCATACGGAAGTTCTCACGGAGAGATTCTGATACTCCATAACTCTGCTGTTCAGAATTTCAACTGAAATGGAAAAAAAAAAAAAGAGTGAGAAATATTGAAGGATTATTGAACTAGGAGTCAGGAGACTGGTTTTTGTTCCAGTCCTGTGTGTGAACTATGCCAAGGTATTCCCTACTCTGAATTTGATATTCTACATCTGTGAAAATGGGCTGTTGGGAACAATCAGTAAAGAGCCATGTAGCTATTGTAGTCTATGGTTCCTGTCGAGTGCTAATGTGGAGAACTGCCCTAAGTTAGCAGAGATGCCAAAACTTTTTGCTGAACATCCACCCATCCTTCCACCTCCTTCAACTGGCATATATTGAGAAAACGTGTTTACTGTCAAACATTTTGAAATATGCAAATATGAAATCAGCTTTAAACATTTTATCTGAATGTTTTAGAGCCATGCAGAAATAGCGTAAGTGTGAAATCTAGGTACACAGTACTGTACAAAATTACATCTTTAACCTTTGGAGAAATTTTCAACACCTGTTACACATGGAACTGATTGTTGGCAAGACCTACATTCTCTTGTTTGGTGCTATTCCCAAGTTGCCACTATCCCAGATAACACCCCTGAAAACTATTAAAATTTATAGCTCCTTCAGTTATTCCATGTACTCAAAGGTGTCTTTTTTAAAACATTCCTTATGATTGAGGGGACCTATTCATTTAATGTGCAGTCAGCTATTGGCTCTGTCCAGCATGATGAGTGTGCCTGGCCTGTGTGTTCTCAGTGGGAAAGAAGGGCTGCTGGGATCTGGGAACTAGTCCAAAAGAAAACAGAACTGCTGCCTCCTTCAACCAAATAATACACTTCGGCTGTAAGAAGTTCCAACTTTCAATGACTAAGGTATGCAATTCAGAGTTGGTACACTTGTTTAATAAGTTCCTAGAATTAATTAAGATACCTAGGAGTATTAAGTGGCTTCAAAAGTCACATGTTCCAAGTGAACAACTGCTCAAATTAAGTGTGTACTACTACGGGCTCTGGACCAGGCAAAGAGATCAAGGTGATGGGGAAAAAATCCAACAATAGTAGTTAAAAAAAAAAAAAAAGATTCAAATGAAAATAATGATTAAATTACTAAATTATGTCACTCAAAATTCAAAACAGCTGGAGCAATTCTAATTGACTTACATAGAATAGTAAAAGCACTATTTCCTACAATCACAGAAGCAATTGCTTACTGACTTTAAGATAATCATCTCAATCAAATCCTGACAAAATTACTATTTTACTTCAATAAAAAAATGAAGCTATAAAAATGTTAAAGAATTAAAATTTGAAATGATCTATGCCTTTGGCTAACACATCACACTCCTTTAATAACAGAAAAACATTTTAGAATTTGTAAGCTCACTGGGAAAATACAGTACCAGCTGTCACTTTCATATAAAAAAAATTGCATATTTGCTCTCACAATTTTAATTTGGAAAATTTAGAACGCGTAAACCAAGTTCTAAGTCATAAGCAATGTCTATTAATGAAACTATTTACCAAAGCCTTTAGCAATGCAATGGTACAGATAAAATATTTAGCCTATAAATATTATTTATATTAATACTTAAAGAAACTTACTGTTCTACTGGTAACTTCTACATCTGTGAAACAAACATGCTGCTATTCAGTTCATCTATTGATAATTGGGGTATCTATAGTAGTAAAAAAGATTTTAGATTAAAATAACTTCTTGAGAGAATTCTGTTTATTTTGTTCACTACTTGGACAAGGTAATCAATAACCATAATCAATTTCACAGAAAATTTTAGACATATTAACCATTTCCACTAATAGTAAATTTTGCAAAGCACAGATTAGAACATAGTTCATCCCCCAATGAATTAATGCTCTGTATGCTTTATGGTTATCATAGTTGTAATTTAAACAGCAGTGGATCTTGCAGTCTGTAAGCATAGTTACCAGTTTAATAAGGCAAAACTGCCATTACATTATACAATAATTATTGTATGTGTCTCCTTACAATTTCAAGACTCCCCAAAAACTTATCATTTGCCTTTGTGACTCTGCCTGGAAATACCTAAAGCAAATGAAAATCAAAACAACACCAGCACATCTAACGTTGACATGAGAAGGAATTTCTGATGTAATCACTCAGTAATGATAAGGACATCTGTGCCTTGGAAAGAAATGTTATCTTGCTTTCTTTCCAGTGGTTCTAAAGGTAAAGACGATGACTGCACTAAGTCAAAGTTCAAACACAATAACTGAAAATGGCAGTAAAATAAAATAAATTCTTCTCTTGACCAATGAGGAAGCATTTAAGAAACATTTAGTATATACATTTTGAGGATTGCTGTGGTAGCAATAATTGCATATAGATTATAAAAAGAAATATCTTGTAACTGATTAAAAATTAGTAAAACTCTGCTGATTAATCTCAGGATAAATAACAATGTGCAGACAGTACTCTGGAATATACACAAAGATAACACTTGTAAGTGTGACAACTGCTTAAGAAACCTAAGAATATGGACCAATGATTCTCACCAATCCAAAAAAAGGATATAATGCACCTTACCAACACATTGCAGTTATCTAGATCTGAACAGGTGAAATAAATGGCCAAACCTGATTGCCTGCAGCTGCTGCAGCGAAGGGAACGCTGGTGGCAGGTGCTGTTGCTGCAGACACAGTGGTAGGTGTAGCACCGTGTATCATGGGCACTTTCAGTAGGAAACCGTGGAAACAACACACGGGAGGGTGGAGCATTTATGCAACCATGACACATACGATGGGATGAGGTGTGGTAGGAATCACAGCAACAAGCCATGTGATGTCATCATGATGGGTACACCAGGATGCAACATGCAATCACAGTCAGTGCAAAGCAACACAGCATGGAAGGGGGACAAATTTAAAAAGAGAAGAGGGGAAAGCCAATTATAGTTACCATTAAGGAAAACAGAACCATTCTCAACATTTAGTAAGTTTTTGAGCAGAATCACATTGTAGTTGACACAAAAAGCCAAATTTTCAGAGGGGGTTATAATAAGTGCATATGAAAAAAAATCTGATGTTGTTACCAGGGCTATCTGTCTGAAGCCAGATAAGCAGACAAGTAACTGGGGTGCACATTTACAAGGGGATTAGGGAATTGTGAACTGGTGTTGGCTTCACTGACTCATGAACATGAGTGCTGTCACTAGGTTTGTAGGCGCTAAGTGACAATTATGTTTACTTACCTGATCTGCATGCAAAAAAAGTAGTAGTTTGATTGGTGGTTATGTGGTAAGCGAGCAGATATGAAGAATATAGTGGACTATGTGTACAGGTTTTTAAGTACACCTCTGGCAAACTCCTTGGAAACTACGGCTAATTATCAAACAAATATATGGAACACTTCATAGAAAATCTTATCTTCACAACAAATATAGCTACAGTGACTAGCAGCTGCAAAATCTCTTTCAGGATGTTTTCTTTTTGCCTTTTCTAGTTTCTATCTCATTTTGAAAGTTTTTTTTTGGATGCTTTCTAATTTCTAGTTCATTTTGGAAAGCAAACCAGGGCATTAACATGTGAATGGCAATGTGTGAATGGCAAGCATGCATATATAATAACTTATCATGTCTACACTGATTGAATTCAGATTGTCTGAAAGTCTACAGAGAAAGTGAATGGCCAGAGAGAGGAAAATCGATATATGCAATGTCACAGAAACCGAAAATGTACCCGAAATGGTGGTGTACAGAAACTCCATTGCTATCCCTTCCACTCATCTCTAGTTACCCATTACCTACAGCCATCCCTTACTGTCTCACATGCCAATTCTGCAAATACCCTTGTTTCCCTTTGGACAGTACAGGAAGCAGCACCACTAAAGCATGCAGTTTGCATTCCTAAGCAGAGCTCCAAAGGTGAAAGGACAGCCAGAAAATGTGAAGACAGAGACGCAACTCTCAAACTTGCAGAAGTCTGTTCTTCCAATCACATGTATGCAATGCTTTTATTAGTATCAATGGAAATGTTGCTAACTCCTACAGGGCACAGCCAATCCCTCCATAACAGATGCCTCATTCCCACTGCCCGGGTTGAGACCTTGCTATGTTAGTGAGTGCTGCTACTTTGTGGTTGTCATTTTGACCTTTTGTTTTACGTCAATAAGCCCGTGAATGTCTTTTGAGTTCTACGTCTACTCTGGTCCACCAATGGATGAAGTTCAAACTCTTGCGAACTCTCAGAAAAAAAGAACTGGATTGATATGAGATGGCAGGGTGGGATTGGGTGAGATCACTCCTCTCTTCATGGAACAGAGCTATTTTCTCATGATCTGTTCCTGGTACCCATGAGGACTATAGGAGCTATGAACTCCCCAGTTGCTTTCTCATCCTCTTCAGTATTTCTGATGTGCAAAATGGCTTAGAAATGGCTACCATATTTTGTTGGTGGCTAACTAAAGGATATGTGTGTAACTGGTTGTTAAAAATCACCAAATCCCCCCCCCCCCCCCAGAGTCGTTTTGAAATGATTCTGTTCTACCTAGTTTCTGTGCAGGTGGCAATTCATTCTAGAACACTACAGAAATCATCACAGAACAATGCAGAATGCTGTAGCATTGTTTAACTCATCCCTTCTCAACATGGGAGTGCTGAATGGTTTAGGACTTATGGACAATTTGGGGGGAGGAGCAATTGTTTCATTTTATTTTACAAATTATACATTTGAGATATTTTTGAAAATAATAGATGTAAAACTAAGAACAAAAAAATGGCTTAGTCTTGCCAGCTAAAGAAACATTTAAAATTTTTTCAGGTGGTATTTTTAGGGTAGAAAGAAAGAAATGGCTGGGTCAGTACTTGGCTACAGTGGCAACCAACTAGGACTTGGCAAAGTAGGACTATTTTGATTCCACAAAGACAGAAAACAGAAAGCACCATATTAAACCTTAAATACTCAGAAAATGTCCAGCCACATCATTCAGTCACTCATCTCTTTCATAGTCACAAGAGAGAACACATTTTTCAAGATCAGAAAAAGTTGAGAAGTTTTGTACAAAACCTACCAATACTTGAAGTGGGTGCCATGCACAGTATTGGCCCTGTACACCATGCAGAAAAGCGTGGAGAGTAAAGAAAAGACATATTTCATTATTAAAGCTTCACTGATAGAAATAAATTTTAAATAGAAAGATATTTTCTTTGCAATATCAATTAATCAGCACATGCAAATCCAGTTATCTCCCATGCTTACAATTACAGATTCGCTTTAAGATCACAAACCCAGTTAATCAAAGTAATTCTTGGATTCTTAGGTACAAAAATGCACTTTATTTTTTCTTTAAAGAAATTACCTCACTTAAATTGCATTTATTTTGGACAAATACATCCTAAATAATTTTTACATAAAAAGAAAAATTTTAATTTATGACATATATCATTTTCAAAATATGCTCCAGGATCTGGTACCTGGTGCCCATATTTCTATTTAGAGCATCGATCTATTAACACTGGTTCTTCCACCTCACTGTAACTGAGAAATTTACTATGAACATATGGCAAATTGGCTTTTCATTAAAAGGGGGCTCTCTGCCAGACAGGTTTTTATTTTGCTGTTAATTAAGGCAAGGGGAATTTTTCTGACATTCTTCCTTAGAAATCCAGACTTTAGGTTGGCCAAATCTGGCAAAAAGAAAAAAGAAAAAAAGGGTCTAACTTCTAAACAAAGTAACTGAAGGGTTGAGAAAACCTAGAATGAACAATGTAAATTTTATCACATTCAGCTAACTACCTTGGCTAGACTTCCTTGGCTACCAAATTCATTCCAGAGCTATAAGACAAACTGGAAGTAGTCAAGGTAGAGGGATCTAATGTGTAGGTCAATTACCACAATTTTTGAAGAAAAAAATGCCAGAAATAATGTCAACTCAACCCATACTGGTTTTGTCTTTTGCTCTGTGGACATTATGGTTTTTTTTCTTAAGCATGGGGCAAACACCTAAATTGTTACATATTAATGGTTATTTTTTATAAGTTACGTAAAAAAGTGTTAAAATTTTTCATGTCTCCCCTCAGAAACTATTATATAAGTGTGTAAAACTGTGTAATTTAAATGATGTTATGAAGAACTATTGTGGTCAGTAACTAAAGACTGTTTTTTTTATGGCTTCTAAATTAGCTCATTAATTTATTAATTAACCAGTGGACTTTTTTCCAGGGTAGGTATACAATATTATGTTTAGCATATTTATATAATTAACAAGGCTTTCTAAATTAATTTCCAAACTGGAGATATATAGTGCGTGCGTGCGTGCGTGTGTGTGTGTGTGTGTGTGTGTGTGTGTGTCCCAGTGGTTAATATTTTAAATTTATTTATTTATTTATTTATTCCTAAGAGACTATATGCTCATTCTTAAAGTACTACTGAACTACAGGAAGAAAATTATTTCCTCCCATATATGATATTTACTTGAACAAAATGCTGGCTTAAAATTTTCTATTCAATTTGGTAGAAAACTGTTTTGCTGAATATAGGAGGTAACATAAAATATGCTGCAAAGTGTAAAAAAAATATAATAAATTGCTATAATTTTACATTAACTCATTTAAGAGTTAGGGGCTAAAACTACCTATTTTATTTATACTATATTATTCCATACTATAAATTTAAGGGTAGCTTTATTATAACTACCTTTGGCATATCAAATATAATATTGATTATAGTTCTTTGCTGTGCTAAAAGGTGGGAATTCCTTTTTTTTTTTTTTTTGAGAGCGTTTAGATCACTGTCTGTAAAAGTGATACCTAAGAGTCAAGGAATTAGTTTGAGACTGAACCAAGTGAATCAATCAAAAGCAACAAAAAATAAAAATTAAAAATAAGATAAGCTAAAAAGAAAAAATGTTGACACCTCTTCCTAGCTTGATTTTAAACCATTAATTTTTCAGGAACACTAGAGAAACAGGTTTGTTCTAGATATTAGCAGATCAAGCCTAACTGCCTTGTTTTATTTCTAATCAAAATACACGTCCACAGTCTTCCCATAAAATGTTGTTGTAAGCTGCATACATGCATGACATCACTAAGGTGGCCGCAGTGCCCAGAGCCGAGTTCTCACCTGCAGGGATAAAGGCCGGCTGAGGGAGCTGTAGGTTAGTCAGAGCCTGTTGGCAGTGGAAAACACTGGGATTAAAGACTGGGGTGGCTCCATTGGTCTTTTCATGTGCCGATCTCTTTGGTATCAGTTGATATGCACCAGGCTGTAGAACATGTGAGGGAGGGATGGATTAATCACTAGTACCAGAGAAAGTCATATATGTATTCAAACCAAGCAAGCACCAGTTATATAAGGCATGGCCTGGGAATCCTCCGCAAGGATATCCATTAAACGAGACATTCAATTAGCAGTGGCCCCACAGCAAGATAACCAACTGTAGAGATTAACCAGTTCACTACATCAGTTGTTAGTCCAAAACAGAAAATAAAAATACAGGGGGAAAAATGAGAACTTTCAACCTCACTAATTTAGATCTCACTTGGGTAGGATGGGACAGAAAGCTATTATAGCAAATCAGAGATCAGAAGAAGCCACAGATATAGCAGGAAAGAGATTTGTCAGGTAAAATTCTGACATGGACCTAGGAGATAAATGCACATAGGTGCTAAAACAGATGTTTGTAGATCAGAGTCTGATACTGTAGACCCCATAAAACAAAATCTAATTTATACAAAGACTTCGGGTTCAAATCCTACAACTGTGTATTTTCTAACTAACATGTAAGGAAAAAGCAAATGCATCATTACTCCCCCACCGCCTACCTCCCCCAGATACTATAGATAGTTAGCAAAACGTATACAGTTCTCATTTAGAGAGGCTTTCTGTACAGTTCAGTATGTACCATTTGCTTTAAGTCCTTGTAGGGTTTAATTCTAAAACCTATTAGCATGTTTAAATCCTCTTTTCACGTCTACAGTCTTTTTCAAAATCTCACTGTGCTTATAACTTGCCCCTGGATCAGATTCATTAGAATTTAAGATTTTTTTTTTTCTCAGCAAATTGCACATTACTTAAAAAACATGTCTCAGCAACAGCAATTAAGCATGCTCCAAATTCTTAAGGATACAGGAACATTTGTGCTGAGTAACTAACCTTCCCTGTGCCAAAAAGGGTCATTCCATGCGAATAATGAAGGCCTAAAGGGATCTCTACTTTCTTTTGGGAACTCTGCTGTCAGTGCACACAGTGTGACAGATCTTATTTTTATTTCTCTTAAATGAAGAAAAGCATGCTAAAAAAGTGAGATGAAGATAAACTGAGTAGCTTTAGAAAAATATAATTTCTAAATTTATCCTAGAGGACCAGATGACTAAATAATAGAAACTAAGATCATAAACTGCAAAATGTAATTTATCACTTTGAATACCTTTTATCACCATTGGGGGAAATGGTTTGGTGGGGGATTTTTAACTGAGTAAGACAGGGATATGGTTATTTAAAATTTTAACTGAGTAAGACAGGAACATGGTTATTTAAAAGATTTCCGTTTGGTATAAGGGGAAAGTGTCCCTTTCTCTAGGAAGTCAGGAGCATTGTATGATCATCAAAACCAAAGTTGTGTTGCCTAGTAAACTACTAATTGAGGCAGGGCCTAGATGGACATCCAAACTGGTAGACCCCGGTAAGGTAGTACTGCTTGTTTACTGCTGGGTTCCATCCTGATAGGTCAGTACCCAATTCTGATTGGGTGATGCTTGTACTATTATTAAATATTTCTATTATCAACACTAGCCAGTGTCTCAACAGCCTCATCACAAATTTGCCAAAGAGGTAGGAGACTGTGGATGAACTAAGTATCAACCTTTCAGGTCTTTTTTCTTTTTTTTAATGCATACATGCTGCTTTCAGCATATATACATTAACAGGGTAAAAATCCCTCTTTTACAAAGCATTTCACTTTGAATCCTTAGACATATAAAAAATCTTAAACTTCTTCATGAAGACCTCCTTTATTTAATCTTACCTCAAATAAATTTCTATTGGCCAATCTGACTTTACGTCTAAGACCCCACTTTGATAGGTTACTCAGAAAGGAATTTTATATTGACGTCCACAAGTACCAACTGAAGGCCTACTATATAATATTTAGCTCTCCAAATGGAAATTTGGGGATGACTTTTTTAAAAAAAATATATTGATTATACATATTTACGAGGTGCAGATTTGTATTTCAATACATGTATACATTGCAAAACTTGATCATTTCTTTGTAATGTGAACATTTGATCTCCTCTCTTCTAGTCATTTGGTTACATGCAGTAAATAATATGGGGCTGACTTGTGACATATACATTCTACCAAACACCCAAATCATCAGAAATGGGCAGATACACAGGAAGACCCCGTGCCTGAACAGGAGTAGAGGTGCACAACGGCCCAAGCAAGCCATTTCTTGCACAACCCATGGAAAAATAGAATTAAAAGATAATACAAATCTTTCCATGGACTCTTTGAAGTACCCTTGCTTGAGAACCTTTACTTCTAGGGGGAAACTGCATTTCTTTTAATAGGCCCACGCTATTTCTAAACTCTATGCAACCAACATAGGTAATCAAGAAATTGAAGGCTTAAATTCTGCATTCTAGATACCTTGTTATTTTCATAGCTTAAAAAAATCTCACCAGTCAAAAGCATTTAAGACAAAAAAACCCCAAAAAACCTCGGGGACGTCTTTTTTAACGTTCAATAACGATTACATTGTCCAAATAAAGGGAGAAAGTTAAGTTTGTTCAGCTTTGGTGCTCAGATCCTTCACAAAGTGATGGGTTCAGTTCTGAAAGAACAAGGGTACTGAGAAAGCAGAGCTAGTCCACAATGGTGCTGTGTCTTTGAAACCATAATCTACAAGGAAAGTTGGAGAAATTTGGAGTTTGGGGCTTAAAGAGGAGACATGAAAGCTACTCTCTTACAGGATGACAATTGACTTATCTTGTGAAGTTCCAGCAGCAGCATGATAAATTTCACCTCAGTATGAGAAAAACCTTCTTAATAGGGATATTTAAAAATAAATGTATTGCAGGAGAGGTGGGAGAGGGAGGGAGGAAAAGGAGGAATTGGTAAAGAGACACAAAAAAATCAACTATATTGTATATTGATAAATTAAAATAATTAAAAAAATAAAAATAAATGTATCTCTATTGTGAAAAGGCAAGGTCTCTGTCATGGGAGTCTAAACTATATCAGTGTACGTGAGGAGATCCACCTCACACTCCATCTCTTGGGCTTCAGGGTCTGGCGGTTCTTTATCCACAGCCAGGGAACATGAGATTTCCTTAGGGTTTTGTCCCTTATTGGGGTTGTGAGACCCCATTCCATGAGGAAATGTGTAGGTAGAAAAAGAAATGAACAGCAAGCAGCATATCAAAATAATTGACAGCTGTGTCACACTTACTCATAATTCCTATTCCTTAACCGATCACACTGCAGTGTTACACAAATATTTGTCCTACTTCCTACCTTTCAGTGTTATTAAGGCAGAACTTTTCCCCAAAACTGACTTGCTAAGCATAACTCAAAATCCAGGCATCTTTTCCCAGCCCTCTAGAAATCCCCCCTCCCAGCCTTAGCAGACTGCTGCCTTTGTCCTCAGTACTATCCTTCCAGAAAAAAAGAGAAAAAGGTAACCTTGACCTTTAGGAAATTAGAACCTACTTAATATCCCATTTTTTAAGTGCTCTGTTTTTGAAAGGCACTGAAGATGTTAGCAGCAAAGTGCTCATGAAAGCGACTCACAGAGCAGAGAGGCAACTTTCTGCCTTTTTAGGATATTAAAAATAGTCAGACTATAAAAAGCACTCAAAAATAATTTATTGTTTATATCATGTATTATACCCTTTTCTCTGAAAATGGGAGAAAGAGTAGGTTAAAATCATTAGTAAAGCTTTTAAATAATTAACTTTAGAAAATCATAGAAAGTAAAGTAGAATAAGTAGGCTCCCTCTTTTCCAGCTTAGAACCTTGACTGCTCATGTTAAGGTGTACTCATGACTATCCGAGATTGCGGTTACAGTCTATTAGGCCAGTTGAAGAATATCCTAATCATTTGCCCTAAAACAGACAGGCCCCAAGTGCAGGCTTTTCTTACCATTGCGGAGGCAGCTGAATGGTTCATCTGGTGATGAGCTGCCTTGAGTTTGGCTTGTAAGTGTGCAGGTGGATGGAAGTACCTGCATATCTCCCGGCAGCAGCGACCTTTAATGTAATCCATGCAGATCGTCACAGTATTATCAGTGACTTCGATCATGGAGAAATCGGTAGGGTGAGCATAGCGGCACTCACTCTCCCCACGGGTACAATTTCCACGCTGAAACTCTCGGCAAACCTTAAAGAGGAAAAAACAACACATGCACACACTCAGATCACATCGATGACTGGAGGGAGATTGGCTTTTATTTATTTTGCCAGTGGATGTAAGAGTAATCAGATAAGAGGGTACTTCAAAAAGCTTATGGAAAGATTCGTATTCTCTTTTAATTCTATTTTTCCATGAACCTTTTTCGAGTACCGTCATGCATTTTGTCATTTATTTAGGAAAAACCTAAAAAGATGAAGGGTAATGTAAAGCCACATTCACTATGAGATGTAAACACAGACAGAGTTTATATTCATTAAAAAAAATTACTTTATCCCCAAAGGAAAGGAGTCTGTTTTTCTTACATTGAAATAAAAGTCCTTAAAAGTATTACTGAAAACCAATTTTAATCCTCTAGTTAATACACAGTTTCAAGAGTAATTAGATTTTTTAAAAGTCTGAGATGCGTCTTTATCACATAGCAATGCCCTGGTGGTTTTCCACAGCCAACCTGTGAACTATGACTGAGTTACATGTACGATCAGATTCCATTACAATATGCTACCATCGAAGGCATTTAAGGGGCTGCCAATGGAGTTGTCTTTGTAAGAAATCAACTAGTTATTTATTTCAATGTACAAAGAATGACAAGGGAAGATTGAAGGACTTCAATAAATCAAAAAGCTATTTAAAATTTCTTTTATATTTTCTATTCTTAGACATCAAGGGATATTCCTTATCTAGTACATCATTTTTCAAATGGAGAAAAAGGTTTAGACACTATGAAACATTTACATTCTGCATTCATATAGCTTTACATTCCATAATCATACAGAGTTAGATTACTCTACTTTTTTTTTTCAGTTTGATTATTCTAGCAAGTAGAGATTCATTGACAAATACAGTAATCCCATTCTGTAAAGCTGGAGGGTGGTACAAGGAGCACTGCCACCCAGACTTCTTGTGCCATAGCACAGTCTATGGCTGGGGACACGGAAAACATTGTTTGACCTACTGCACAACTGAATCAGTGCACTGAAGAACAGGGTATAATTGCAGTAGTAAAACATTTAACATTTTTCTGAGTTTATACTCCATAAACTAAAAAAAGCTTAGGTGCATTTATTTAAAACACTCAACACATTGGGCTCTGAGACTGTTACTTCATACATAAGGTTAATATCTATCCTACAGATATTTATATATTTCTTCACAAATACCTCCAGTTTATCTGAACGCATAGGTTTTGGACCAGCAACTCCTGTCAACGGGAAAGGTGGGTTTCCAGCAATCAGAACAGGTGCATTTGGTAAAAGTTCGGCAGGAACCAGGCCCATCCCAGGATGAGGAAAGTAAGGATTGAAAGTCATAGCAGGATTAGCTGCAAGTGCCGGAGTCATAGGAAAAGAAGTCTGTATGTTTAAAAGAGTAAAAAAAAAAATGTTAGAGGTAAATAGATTTTTCCACAAGGAGGCATTCTTTCAGAAATATTAGAATTATCTAAACCATATCCTGTTTCCTCTGATTGATTTTTAGTTTCATACTAATCCCCATATAGGAATTGCTTTCAAATGAACAAATCTCTTTCAGTAAATTTATTGGTAAACTGATAAAATGAGCCCCATGACTTTAACAGCCATGGATTAGCCAAATTAAATCTCATTGCTAGAGTTTGTTCTAAATATATTTTCTCCAGCACTTTCTTTTTCACATATATGGACACTCTCCCTTGTCTCCTTATACAGGCATGGCCTCTGCAGGCAGACTTCACGTATTCCTGAAAGTCCCCTTCCTCCCACCTGTATCCTCCCCCTAGCCCCCCGCCCCCCAGTTCCATCAGCATTGCATGGCTCTAAAGCTGCCTGGCCTCCACAGGCCCCAGGCCCCACCTGTTCTACCAAACACTGGCCTTGCTTCTCCTCTTGGTCCACTGACAGTTATGGAAGACAGCAAGAAGTTGAGGAAGAATGGGGTAGATTAGAAAAAGCAAGCTCTGGGCCATCCCCATGGCTCACTCGGAACAGTGCGGTGCTGGCAGCGCCAAGGCCAAGGGTTTGGATCCTATATAGGGATGGCCGGTGCGCTCACTGGCTGAGCATGGTGTGGACCACACAGTGCCTTACCGGTCAAAAATAAATAAATAAAAGGGAGCTCTTTAAACAACTTCTTGCCATCTACCGAAAATTAGATTGGTACAGTTATTATATTTTATTATTTTTAAATTAGCGGTCCTGTTTCATAAACTAATCTGACTTGCCTAGCCTTGTCTTTATCTAGGGGGCCAGACGAAACTCACAGTTCAAAAGGAGGCTCTAGAAATGCTACAAGTATCCCTGTTAGGCAGGAAGAGATAAGATAACAGGATTATACGGTACATAAACTATAGCGTAACTTGTAAAGAAAAGCCTTAGAAATGCAAAGGGCTAGTCTCAGTTTTTTCTATTTTTAAAAGTCCTGGACTCAAAGAGTTTGATATGTGTACTGCCTTTATTATCTGTAACCACATAATTTATCACTTTATTGTGCTGTTTTCCAGTTTGTTCCACATGTGGGCATCTTTTCTTCTCAATGGGGTTATAATTTCTTTGATTATATTATCTTGTCTCCCCTGTAGTACCCAATACTTAGTGAATGACCAGTTGACAGATATAATCAATGACACATTTTAAAAATACATCTTAACAGTTTAATGAATGAATAATAGACCATGATTAAATGTAGTACATTCCTAATACTGATTCTATAAGGTAATTATTGTGTAACTGTTGGTATCTCATTGTGGATTGCTAATCGCATGTGTTCTTTCTTGTTTTCTTTTTATTTCTTTCACTAAAAAAGTAATGAATCTGTTACACTGCCAAGCTGTGCCCACACCTGCTAAGTCACATTAATAGGAACAGCTGTAAATACAGGTGGCATTGGAGGCTGTGGAGTATGAAGTAAGAGGCACCCCCATCCCACAACACTGACTTGAAAATTTTCACCAGCACAGCATTTTCCAAGAAGCCCCTGTTATACCTACATTCAGCTTGGAGGGAAGCACTCCCCTATTAGCATTCTATCTTAGAAGAGTTATCGAATTAGCTAATTGGTATGTTAGGAAAGGCAGAAAGAACTTGGCCCCAAAGAACTGGCAAGGCTTACTAGGGTGAGCAGAGAAGGTACAGTGGTGGCCACGAGCTTTAAGAGGAAAGGGGCAAGACCAGGTGCCAGGAAAGATGGTGGAATAAAGGGGAGAGGCTTTCAGGTTTGGGGACAAATAATCAAGGGCTGACTCAGCTCAAGTAGATTTTGTGATGTAAGAGGTTACAGGGATACCTCATACTTCTCCTCAAATGAGATGTGAAGCTCCAGGAATTGGCTGATGTGACATTATATAATGAGAAGGGAATCTCTTGGAAACAGCCATCCAGGCATGCTTCAGCAATAAAACAGACAATTCAATGCCGTCTCAAAATCAGCGAGAATCTCTGATAGTAAAAACTCATATTCGAACCACATTTCAAAGTACTCTTTGTTTTACTTTTTATTTTCTCTGACTTCTGTGGTAAATTTCTCACTGAAGTTCATCATCCCATTCTCTTGGATGCTTTTTGCTTTTGCGTTTTACAGAACTGAGAAGGACCATTATCGCATCTATTAACTGTTGAACTGAAAGAAAGACCTGGAAGTGGGTGGATTTTCCAGATTAAAAAAAAATCCTTAATCACTAATAAATCCTCATCAATTAATAATATTTAAGCCTAATGTACATATAAGCAAATGCTTTCTGTTTAAGGTAGTTTTTTCCTTCCTTTTTTGGGGTGACTCACCAGGGAAATTTTCCTGGTTAACTTCTGCTTTCTTTGGAATACATTTTAACCTTCTTAGGTTTGTTAAATGCTCCAAGGGTATGAAAAAAAGCTAGAACTTAATTATCAGTCTATGTAAAAAATGTAAGGGGGTTGCTGAAAATGTTTGGTTTTTTTCCTAAGGTTTCACCACATACTATACTGTGCTATCTTTAGATTTTAAAAATAGTACCTTAGCTTTTATAATCATTTTCTTCTTGAGTATAAATTTTATTCTATGACACTGTTTATTGAGAAGCAGCAGGTTCTTCCATTCTCAAGCCCGGGGCAGAGGCAGGAACTCTTAGACTGCTTGTTTGTTTTCAAATGGACATTTCTGTTTTCTCACCACCACCTCTGCCCCAGGGTAACTCTTCCATTTCATGAATTTGAACATTCAAAGGCTTAGCTTTGACTAATAGCCAAGGGTTAAGTCAAGCAGCCCACAAGCTTACCCATTCAGCTTTAATAAGCAACTTTAATCCTTCCCATAACTATATCGTAGCCCTTGATGGCAGTTGAGTTAATATAACCCTATCTGTGAGTTAATCTTTATTTTAAAGAAAAAGGTTCTTAATACGTTGAATCTGATTTCTCTTTATAGCCTAAAATGGTCTGTCCCCAGCAGTGCCCAGACCAGGCAAAGTCAGTGAGAACAGCCTTTGCTTCCAGAAATTTAAGAACCTAAATTATTTACTACTACTACTTGAAAATAGAAGGCTTTTTCCTCTCAGACCTGGAGTTACCGATTTTTATCTTTCTCAGTCTTGTAAATGCAAGAAGAATGGTGGAGACAATGGACTTTATAAATAAGATCACCTGACAATTATTTACTCTGTTGTTTCTAGCAGTATTAGCTTATTAGGAAACATTTAATTGTACAGTGCCTAGGAACTATCAGAAACTCAAGAAATGTCTCCTAAAAATTAACTGAATGTCTGAAGAACTGTGGCTCCTAATCATTTTCGAGTCTGGGACTTCTCTGAGAGTCAGATAAAAGCTTCAGACCCTGTACACAGAAAAATCCACATATGCACAAAAAACATCGTGTGTGATCTCAGGAAGTTCAGGGCCCCATGACATCTCTGGTGTGGAATTAGACTATTTACTAGTTAAGAACCTATGTTCCAGAGTAAGGATCTGCAAATTAGGGCCCCTAGGTCAAATTCGGCCCACCCGTTTTTTGTGTGGCTAGTGACTTAAGGATGGTTTTTACAGTTTTAGATGGTTGAAAAAAATTAAAAGAAAAATAACATTTAGAAACACACACAAATCATGAAATTCTTATTTCACCATCCATCCACAAATTTCACTGTGCCCATTAGTAGATCGATATTACAAAAAATTGTGGATTTTTTTTTCTGTTGTTATGTAAGTACTCATAATATTCTTGACTTTGCCTCTTGTCCCACACAGCCTAAAATATTTACTATCTATTCATTTACAGAAAAATTTGATGATCACGATTCTAGAAGATTCCAAAAAATAAAATTTTACTCCATCAATTTCTGGAATAAAGCATTAATTGTATATAAATCTTTGACATGCATTTAATATTTGTGGCACGATTCCATAAATTGAAAAGGTTTGGCTTTATAACCCAACACTAAGGTATTCACTAATAATTTCTTTCAAATAGTTACGAAAACTAGGGTTCTTAATTATTTGTTTATAGAACAATCACTACTCAGTGACTAAGAATGGGGAGATAGTTGGAATCCTTATAAAGGTAATTTTTTTTTTCTTTGGTGGCTGGCCTGCATAAGGATCTGAACCCTTGACCCTGGTGTTACAACACTGTTATGTTATAACACTGTGCTCTAACCAAGTGAGCTAACTGGCCAGCCGCCATAAAGGTAAAATTTTAGAAGCTACCACATATTGGGTTTAAAGAATTCTGAAGTAGATTTGAATAATAATGCAATTCAATGAAAAACTATGCTTCAAATAAATGTCTACTTCACACACATTTTAGGAACAGCTGACATTACTTTGAAAACAGGTCATTCCTCAAGCAAGTATAAAGAAATGAAAATAAAATGTTATTCTAAATCAATCATTGTGTCTCCCCAACAGCCTAGATCTATTTGTAGTTACCTCAATAATATCCAAGGTCTGTTATAATTATTGTTGAATGAATGCAAAATACGTTAAGTCACTTAAGCTTAATCTTGGCCCGAAGTCAACAAAATCATCAGGGCCTTCCATCTCTGAGCTCCTGTCTAGAGAAGGATGACTAAATGTTTTCTTTTATAGAAGTATAAACATTGAGTAACAATTTGTAGACTCGATTTAATACCAGAAAAATAGCACTCTTAAATTTTACTAGCATTCATAATACCTTCACTTTACTGCTCATTTGCAAGCATTTATATGGTACAAAAGGAAGACTCTTTTATTGTCATCATGCTTATTTCTATCCTTAGATAATCACAGAGTGCAGTGAGGTGCATAATTTTAGTTTCTGTCAGACCTTACTAACTGTTCACACTGAGCACAACTGAATAATCTTTGTTTCAGTTTCTGTGTGGTCATTTCCACACTCTTTGAGTGATGTTACAGCGGGGACCAAAGTGGCCAAAGAGCAGGCTGCAGGAGGCCCTTGTAACTTCCAGATGAGTTAATTGGTCCCTCAATAATTGCAAGTTAACTTTATAAACAGACGCAAGCTGATAGTGGTGTTTATGTACGAACCATACTTGCTAATGAATAAATCACTGTGGCTCTAGAGAGAATTAAGAAAAAAAGAGTTCAAGGGTCAAAAGTGAATAACTGTCCTCATCTAGACCTGGTTTTTCTGATTGTATTAATCACAGAAGACTCCAAGTAAGAGGAAGCATTGGGGGTAGGCAGGTAGGAGAAAGATCAATAGATTGTTGTGGGCATAAAAGGTATAAAGAATAGTAAAGAAGAGAGCACAATTCATGGTTCAGATCTACCCATATTTGATGGCAGGAGCTGCGACAGTAGGCAGGAAGTATAATGGAGGACCTAAAAGAGATCAGCGTAACACCAGATGATTATTAGTGGGAAGGATCTAGGAAGAGAGCAAGTGACTTCTTCCTTAGGCAGGCTTGAGAACTCATAAGCAAGGCAATTTTGACAGTTCCTGAGAAATGAAGAGGAACTGACTAGAAAATCATTTGTTGGTGACTACCACGTAATAATAATGGGAATTCAACTAACTTTAGTATTGCAGTAGGAAAGGAAAACTATGGAAAAAAAATCAAGTTTCTGGCATGGATTGTGGTGATGGTGTACAGTGAAACTATACAGCTTTTTGTGTGCAAATCATACCTCAATAAAGTAGCTTTATAAAAATCAGGTAATGACCCAGTTTTAACAAGGAGTATAAAACAAAACGTGGGTTTTGGGGTGGGGGGTGAATGGGAAGAGCTGAGTAAAGCAAGAAACCCACAGAAAACCTGGAGACTATTTATAAATATGTCAATGCAAGTCCAGGATAAATGGCGCTAAGAGTTAAAATTATCAAGGGTTTGACAAACCACCACCACCACCACCAAAACGACAATACAAATCAAAACAAAACCTTATATGGCTAAAAGATAATACTATGGAGGAAAAAAGAAAAGCCCAAAGCTATAAAAATATGAGGATCAGGTACAAATAAAGAATTAAGGGGATCAGAAAAATATTCACTTAACATCTTACTATTGTTAGATCATAAATTGCAAAAGGGTTGACCCTGTTTCTGGTTCATCTTTTTATCCATCTGTAACCCATTTAAATGCCTGGCACAGAATATATGCTCAACAATTATTTACTGACTTGAATAAAAAGGGATTCCTAAACCATTGATTAATTTTTGGTTTATCAAATAGAAAAATCCACTCCAAACTGTCTTTTGATAAAGATGTGAAATGCTAGACCAAACAGTATGAAAAGCACAGGGTATTTTAGACATACATACATAAACATATAGCCCATATGCATTTTTTAATTGGAGTGGCTACATTTTAGTACCAGAAGGTACTCAGCGAAGGGTTCTGAATAAAAAGCTTAGTGATATTCTATAGGTCAAAATATGTAACTTATTACAAAATGTGTGGTTCCAGGGGAGTAGTGAATTTTTAATGTCACTAATATCCACAGAATGGTTCAAGAGGTAGACTACATAAGGAAGGGTTTCAATTAATATATAACAGATCCCTAAAGGCTATTAAAGCAAATTAGGAATGTTTGGGGGATCACTTTAAGATTATCAGGAGGTGAAACTCAGTGACACACTACTGAACCATATCCACCTGCACAAGGGGATGGTTTTGATTTTTTTTTTTAAGTCATCCTTTATGATGAGATTGTCAAGCACTGGCTTTGTTTGCTGTTGTTGTTTTGTTTATCCTCCCTCAAGCAAAAAAGATTTTCACAGAGTCTCCCAAACTCCCAGCCTTCATCTCACTTGCCATCAACAGCAAGCAATTGTGAGGTAGCTGGCTGGAGCTTAGACTGTGACCATGACCAGTGACGCTAACAGGCCCACATGGTCTCATTAGCACCAGGCTCTAATCAACTGAGCTAACCAGCCCCAGAGGAGAAGGACACAAAATGGACTGAGAGGAGATTACGTTTAATTTGTCCCATGGGAATGTATAAGGATAAGGGGAGAAGGTTGAGATTTGTTACTATCAAAGAAACTAGGCACTGTAAAAGACAGCACGTACAAGTGCCCTTTGTTTGACAGCAAAAGTGTAGCATTTTCATTTATCTTTTGAAAAACCAGATTTCGTAATATGTATTAATAGAGTTGCTGGCAAACCTACTGCAAGTGGATTTATTTTGCTTCAACATAAAAAGAGCTTTAAGCTGTGTGACAGTCAGTCTCAGGAAAGGACCTGAATAACTACTACTCTACTTTAGACCAGTAACTGTAATCAGGAGTAAATCTAGGATCTGTGGGGCCTGAAGCTTAAACCATTGGTTGGTGGAGAGGAGCTTTAAGAACAAAGAACATACAAATAAACACCTTTTGCAAATTTTACAAACACATTTTGAAGACATTGCTAGGTCCCCTCTCAGGGAAGGAGACCATATAAATGAGGGGTTCTGAGCCTGTAGGTAAGTCCACCTCTGGAAGCAATGTTTGTTAAACAAATAAATAATGTTAGGCTTCAATTGCTACATCTAAAAGTAAAATCTTATCTATTTTTTAGAAAATGTAGTAAAATCCAGATGAAATTCTGAGCTCATGGCATGGTAGCACTCCAGGCACTCCTGTGATATGATTTTTGGTCAACCTCAGTGCAGAACTTCACTTGATAATGACAGTCATAACTATATTAAGAGCATATTAACCTTATTAATTACATAATGCCTGTCTTCTACTGACTTGCAAAATTTACTTTACAAAAATTACTTTACAAGACACTTAATGTCACCATATCAAGATGAAAGAATTAAATGTCATCATTTATTATTCCATCAGTAAGTAAACTGAAAGACCTGCTGCAGAACTTTCGTTAAAAATATATTGTAATTTCTGTACTGACCATGAGACTGGTAATCTGCAATATGAACATAGTTTCCTTTTCCATTAAATCTAAAAAATGTCTGGCTCACCTTTTTCACATTAAATTTTTAATGAAAGAGTCATGACAATAACTACTCTTTACAGAATAAATATTTGAGTTAAAAAGGTGAGTGTATGTGAACTAGAAAAATTGTAACTCTAACATGAATTTGCAAAATGCAGAATATATCTTGGTGAGGGAAGTATATTATTCTTGTTTTCAACTACTAAATCATTTATTTATTTTCAAAAATTAAGAAGTAAAAAATTTATTTATTTATTTATTTTAATTTTATTTTACTTCTCAATATACATTGTAATTGATTTTCATGCCCCTTTACCCATTAAAAAGTAAGTAAATATTTGCTTATTTCATTTCTAGTCACTCAAAATTGTTCTAGTCCAAAGTTTCAAAGAGTAATATTTTATAGCTCTTATTTAATTAAAGAAACTTTTAAACATTAGAGACATTGAAATCTAAAAATAATATTACTCATAAGTATATCACCCTTCCTCCTATCTACTTGAACTTCCTATTTTTTATTTTTATTTTTTTAGATTCTGAACTGTTACATCATTTCATTAATTACCATATTAATGTCATATAAACACGTAAGCCTGTTTGTAAGAAATATCTCTAGGAAATACAAAAATGATATAAAAAGGTGGGGAGGGGTCCAGACATACATCAGATGCTTTGGTCTGAGATAAAGGAAAACCCCGGAGTGGAACCCTTGTTTATGGCCTTCGTGATTTGGAACCCCATAACTTTGTCACAGGAATGCAATCCATTAAAAGCATATAGCAGAGCCAGAGGACTTGGCACACCCCAATGGAACCTCAAACGTGCTGAACCAACAACCTCTACATAAATCATCAGGTGAATACACTCAACTGGGTCAAGTTCACCTGTGTGTCAGGATCTGCTTCTACGTGAATCACCACATTCAAAGAGAGAAACTAAAGTAATTCCCATATATGGACAGGTCTAGATGTGCAAAATGTCTAAATAAAAAATATTTTAATAGCCTTATAACATATTAACTTTACACATATATACATCACATCCAATAGTGAGAATCCTTCTTCCCCATAATTAAAATTCCTAATTGTGAAATTAATATTTAAAAACTTTAGCTTCGTGTGAGGGTAATCCAGTGTGTCTGTTTTTCCTAACATCCTTCTACAGTGCTCATGTTTACCTCCTGATTATGCTAAAGGGAGTTCTTAAACATAATTTTGAACATCAGAAACAATCTCTCCTAAACTGCATTGAAAAATACTAAGGAGTCACATGCTAAACTTCCTTAATAAGGCTAACAAAAAGCTTTCAGAGGTGGAATTTTATACTAGCAAATGTCGATTCAGACCTGTTAAATACAGTGAACAAACTTGCTTGCTACAGCAAGCATTCCACCCAAATTGACTAGGTGTGGCTTTTATTCATTGTTCAGTCACACTGAACAGAATCTGTTTTCTAGATTCCATCCCATTTAGGTTGACGTTCCCTTTATTTCCCTTTATCTAGGGGCTTATAATAAGCAAACCATATTCAATTTTGCAAAGGCAGATGTGCTCTTCTGGTATCCTAGAAACAGATCAACGTATGCTTTGCGGAAAGACCTGTAGTTCAAGCCAGTGATACAAATGGGTCTTAATATGCAACCATATAAACGCCAGGACCGGAAAATTTTAAACAAAACCTTGACTATTTTAAGAACAAAAATCAGATTATTGTGAGGGGGAGGATTAAAAAGGATAGAGAGTTGTTTGGGAGAGAGTAGGTACCAGAGAAATTAAGTAAAATCATACATTGCTTCTGTAATAATATCAGGATCCATAAAAAAAGAAATTTCTTCAAAGTCAGACTGGTAAATGCCACTTAAAATTGTTTAATTTAGCTCAATTATCACTCACAAAACAGCTTCCTAGATCACGGAAAAAGAGCACATCAACTGTCTCAAGGTTAGATTTTTGTACACACACTAACTGCAGAAATTATACCACATCACAGCAGCTATCGTTAAACAATCTACAAAGTAGGGAAGCAATTTCCAATTGTTCCCTGGAGTCTTCTAAGTAATGCCTTGTATCTTGTGATATCCTATAAAATAAATTATACTCCTGTGAGTCATATCAGTCATCTTCAGCAGTCTGAAATCTGAAATTACCCTCATTGAAGAAAAAAAGGGAAATGTATTCTATTATATAAAGCATGGAGAATCAAATTAGAAAGCACAACTCAAGAGGATGAAAACTCAATAGATTTCTTACTGGATTCTAAAAAAGCTACTCCCTGTTCTCCAGCATGAGCGAGCATAAGCAATAATGCATAAAGGGTGAGACTTGGAATGGGGATACTCTAGCAGAGTCTGAATAGAAGGTATATAGTCCGACTTCCCTCTTTACCCCAACTTTATCCCATCCATACCTTGCTCTCTGATTCTCTGAAACAGGGTATTTGATGGGTGCCCTGCAGCTGTCCCTTGACTTTTGAGAAGATATATGCTCCAGCTCTAGAGAAAATGCTGGGCTTAGGTGTTTGAAAATAAAATCTGGCTCCTATTCTTTGCTCATCTGAAATTGGGACATCCCATGAGAGGTTGAGTAATAATGGTGAGTTAAAAGCTCCCTTCCTTATAGTCACCTTTGACCAACATCCCCCCATCCCCTCACCCCCAACCCCGAGGATCCACCTTTCTACACTCTGCTTTGATGAGTTAAACTTTTTTAAAGATTCCACATGTAAGTGAGATCATACATTATCTGTCTTTCTCTGTCTGGCTTATTTCACTTAGTATAATGCCTTCCAGGCTCATCCATGTCATCTCATTTTACACTGTATATCAAGTCATCATGTTGTACACTTTAAATATATACAATTTTATTTGTCAATTATACCTCAATAAAGCTGAATAAAAATTAAACTTCCCTTGCTTTATTCCCCATCTACTCATATTTCTGGACTCACCAAGCACGTTCACTTCTCTGTGGTTTTGCTCATACTATTCTCAGTATCTAGGAGGCTTTCTCTTCCCCATTCCCTTGGAAGTAAGGAGGAACTGAGATACTTCAGTGTGTGAAAGCCCAGGAAAGAGTGTGAACAAGTTCAACCATGTAAAGTATGACTGAGGATCAAAGAGGAGCTCTGAAGAGCTCACTGGTGACCTTCTGGCAACTAATTTATCAACATAATTAATCAGCAATGAGTTCCAAGGCAAATATTTTTAGTAAACTAATAGCCCAGGACATGAAATCTGTTTATTTTACTTAAATCTGCCTAGACATTGTGGAAAGAGTAATATCATGATTAATAACTTTAGTTAATCTTCAATGTCCCTCCCACCTGTTTTTGCATTTATCTATAAAGATGCTCTAGTTAAAGCGTGCCATATCAACGCAGATCTCCTTGAATTTTGAGAAGCAACTTTATACTGAGATAGGCTTTGCTGAGAACAGATTGTCCTCGCCCACATTTTCACATCTAAATACTATACGCATCTTTCAGCTTTTAGTGTGTTTATTACATAGTCACTGATGAAATGGGAAACAAAGGTAACATAGTCCTTTCAGATTTATCGTGTTAATGGTTTAGCAGAAGTAGGTCAGCTGAAATTAGAATGAGACACTACTGAGCTAAATGCGAGACCTGAAGAACTGTAGCAGAAAAGAGACGGTTGTCAATTCCGAGAGGTGGAAGATCAAAATGCAACTTTGTATTTTAAGGTACCAGGACAAGATGAATTCTCAATAGGACGATATGAATAGATATAGCTTAATTACTTTTTAAAGGAGTCATTTAAAACTCACGGATCCACAAAAATACTAGACACTTTTCTAGAATGACACCAGAATTTTATTAATTTCTGCACAGAGAAACTCTGTAGCTAGGTTAAGGTAAAACCACAATCAAATACCTGGCCAGTATTCCTCCAGATTGTCAAGGCCATGGGAAATAGGAAAAAGACTGAGAAACAGTCACAGACCAGAGGAGCAAGAGGAGACAGAATTCAAATAAATGGGCTGCGGTACCCTGGATTGGATGCTGGCATAGAGAATACATTAATGGAAAACCTGGTGAAGTCTGAATAGTCTGGAGTTTTTAATAGTAAAGTGTGAATGCCAGTTTCTTGGTTTTGACAAATCTACCATGATAATATACCAAGTTAACAGTGGGGAGACTGGGTGAGGGATAATACAGGAACTCTCTTTACTACCTGTGCAACTTTTCTGTAAATCTAAAATTATTTCAAAATTAAGTTTATTAAAAAGCAACAACAACCCCCCCCCATCAAAGAACAAGGAAACTTGTTAATGTCCTAGAATTCAAAGATTTCCATGTAACAATGATCAAACTTCCTCCACATCTTAATATACCCCTCTTCCTTTATTAATATTCTTCTATAAACTAAACTCATGCATAAATGCAACTAGGTTTTCAATCCAACATACCCAATTGCTCCCTTCACATGCACAGCTCTGTAGTGTCAATTAACATATTAGCTTGTGTCCTAAATCCTGTTCTAATTTCCCAAAAGCCCTGCAAGGTTATTCTAATGTAGATATATATTCTTTAAAAAAAAAAAAAAAGACACACACTGGCAATTTTCAAAGACATAGCTGTGACTTACGAGTGATGACATTTGAGCGTTTTGGAGCATAAGCTGCATCTGCTGGGCGAACATGGCTGCGGCGGTCTTCTGTTGAATCAGATTGTTGCGGCCATTAATTTCCAGCTGAGTTTTTAAGTGTGGAGGAGGGTGAAGGTACTTGCAGTTTTCTCGAGTACACCGACCCTAATAACAAAGAATTAGACAAATTTGTATCTATTTATTTTATTTTTTGATGGCTGGCAGGTACGAGGATCTGAACCCTTGATTTGATGTTATCAGCACCATGCAAATTTGCACTTAGTATTTCTAAAAATCAGATAAGATTAAGAAAATAATAAGAGTTTATTAAGCTCTTAGTATGTGCCAAGAACTGTAATAAGCACTTTACATGAGTTACTCATTTAATCTTCATACCAACCCTGTATCTTCATCTTCCAGGTGAGGAAACTGACACTGAGAGAGGCTAAGTGACTTGCTACGGATGCACAGCTAAAACGTGACAAAACCAGAACTAAAACCCAGTTAATCTGATTCCAGAACTCATTCTCTTAGCTGCTCTGCTCTGCTTTGATATGTATCACGTTATATTTAAAACATAAAATACTAGGATTAGTTTATCATCATAACATTACAAATTCAAATAAAAATTTTTCAACATGAGATGTAAAATCATGCATGTTTAAATTAAATAAGACTCAGGATTTGGATCTACATATACAAGAAAATCTCTACATAATCAAGAAAATTCAGGGAAAATATTTAATAAATACTCAAACATAAATTTTGGACTCAATCATTCAGGACAATCTAGGCTCCAAAGATTTTTTCCCCAAACTTATACACTGTGAGAAACATCATGAAATCCACTGACATTCTGTTACTCAAAGAATAAATCCCTACACCTGGCATGTTGTTCTTTAGGTTCCAGAGGCAAGGGCCCTACATCACTTGGAATTGAGACCAAACTTCATTTGGATTCTCAACTATCTGAATGTTTTATTGATGGTTTAAGCACTTTAAAGACAGAACAATATGTCAGTTCTGTAGAATCAAACGTGCCTTTGGTGTCACCTAAATGCTGACATCGCTGCTGATTATGGTGTTTATTATGTGACAGCAAAGGATGTCACTGGACTAGTTGTTTATTCCATTGTCATAATGTGACCTATTATCGTATTTAATTCATGAGCACTATACAAAGCAGCTAATGATTCTCTCATTTGATTACTAGGTCCACCATCATCTTTTTAAGCAAGCAACTCTTTTTTCCCACAGATGCTAAGATTCTTTACAGTACATGAGGTTATTGGGGCAGGGGGGCGGGGGAGGAAAAAAAGCAACCTTTTTTATTTTGGACCCAAGAGTGCAAGTTGCTAGGCCACCTGAATTCCCAGGAGAAAAATGAGTTAGTTCACCAAGTGTTTTCATTCAATACATGCTGTGCATTTTCCTTATTTATGATGCCTAAATGGTTTGCACAATCACTTCTCCATATTTAGTTATCTTGTTCTTAAAGCATTCCTATAATTGCACTGAGAGTCAAGATGCGTCCTTCAAAACTTTTATAAAGCTACAAATAATGTAACTCCAGATAGATTGCAACTGTCCTTAAGTATCACTGGGACCAGATGGCTGTACTGTTTTACCTCCCCTGGCAAGAAGCTGAGTATAACATAAAACTTAGTGTGAGAAATTAAAAGATACACTATGTTTTTTTTGTCAAGTTTGTCCTATTATTTCTCCCATTGATCATTTTACTTTCAATCAAGTTAAAATCATTTCCAAAATCAACTAATACCTTAGTTTCAATGTACCTGTACATTTCTCTGCAAATCCTGGAAAAAGAATTTATTGGTAGTTAACAGTTGAGAGTGGTATTAACCTAATCCTCCTGAATTCAAATCACAATAATGGGGGTCTTTTCCCCACTAGTTTACCCCTAAGAGAAACTGTAAGCTTCTTTTTACACCTACCACAACCTGCACCAAATCAAAGACAGCCGTAAGGATTTTAGTCCCTAGGTTCTCCACCAGCTCCAACCCACATAACTGAGGGTTACAAAGACAGCCACAAGGATTTTAGTTCCTAGATCCTCCACCCTCCACCCACAGAACTGAGGTTATCTAACTTAGAATTAACAGCCTGAAGGAGGCAGTGGCACTTGGTGACCCCCACAGCCAAGCACGCTAGTGTATACTTCTACTTTGGGGTTTCTCTTCCTTCTCCCACACCCTAACATTAAAGATTTCCCCAAGGCTCATCCTAAATCCTCTGCTCTCTTCTTTAATCTTTTTCCCCTGGAGAAATAAAGTTGTTCCAAAGTTTCACGTATCATTGCAATTGCTCAGATCTTAAATCTCTATCTGTACCTGTGACCTCTCCTCTGAATTTCGGTCCTTTTTATTACCAATTGCAGCTGCATTTGGAGATCCTGCCTCGTAACCAGATCTAAATAACTTACTCCTGACCTCCCTTTTCCTCTGACTATTTTTCATCTTGCTGCATACTCACATTTAGGGTCATTGCTCCAGTTGCTATGCTTTGGGGCAGTCACACAGCAGCAGTGAGAAAAGAAATTAGGCAGCTTTTGAGCAGGATTGCTTTAGGACTGCTAGACACCTAGATAGCTTGTTTAGACAATTAGCATACATGACCAGAGAACACAATTTTTAACCCCTCTGCAAAAAGAAAAAGCTGAATTCCAAACAGTAGATTAGTTTAAAAAAGAAAGAAAAAAGAACAATTGGGATTTCACTATTTGTTACATTTTAGAGTCTTTTATATTTATATCATCTACCCTGAATGCAATCAGAGAGAGAGAGAGAGAGGAAGAAGGGAGGAGAGAACACAGCGTGTTTGGCAAATTTCCTACCAATCTATAAAGGGTTGAACATGCCTTTGTGCCTGTCCTTGCAAATAACTTTTCTTCTTAAGCTTTTTCTTGGGAAACTAATGACATTTTTACAAAGCAAAAACAGTAAACAGAGATAGAAAAAAAGAGAATTACACTTTAAAAATTACATCAAATTGGACAATAAAACTAAAGCATTGGAATATGAGGCAGCAGGAGGTTTAAAAAAACTTATTCATCTTAGTTATGAGATTTTACTGGATTTATATTTTTTTGAATGACAGAATCCATAATTTAATTCTATAACAATGCAAATGCACAACACCACCTTACCAAAGACTGCTGCTTATGTTAAAGAAATCTTATACAATAAAAAAAAAAATCTGCATTTTTCTATGCAAACAATAGATGAGGAGACCAAGTAATTTAATATCTGTTATCTGTGGGAAACAATGTTTCAAAAGAAAACCAAACCCCTCGTGTTTTTTCAAAATGACTTTAGAACTCAGGATAATGCATGTATATGCACAACACTTGGTGATAATAAATCTCCTCTACATAGCATTCATTCTTCAAGAGGCCAAAACTTAATTACAGGCCACAGTATTTTAACTGGCATTTGGGGGGAACAAACTTTGTATGTGACACTTGTTAACACTTGCTTTTAATCCTTGTAGGGGATTGAGGCTTTGGCAAAGCATGTATCAATGGGATACAGTGGGGGTTGGTCATCACCTATTATCTTTGTCCTTTGGAAAACCAATGACTATGAACTAGAAAGGCTCCACTGGTTTCCCTGGGCCAGCTAAGCACTCTGAGTGGGTCACAGGATACCCTATAACACTGGGTCTATAACAGCCCATAAACTATCTTGGGGCTGAAAAAAAAATCACTCCTCAGGTTTCCCTATCCAAGTCAATGGTGTCCCAAGCCCTCCTTCCAATTTCGACCTACCGGTTCGGAGTTACCATGTACTAGCGCAAAGTATTAGATCATGTCATAACTCTATAAATGTTGAACCTATGACACTGCCATCCTCTGGCAGAGCAGACTATATTCTAAAAACAGCAGCTAAGGCTAGTCAAGACACTTAAGTATCTCTGTCTGTATCTCTCTGTCTGTCTCCCCCCACACCGTCCACATGCACACAAAATTAAGGAAGTCAGAGTGCAAGGTAATGTATGCTTGCGTCAATTTCTCTTCTTTTCCATTTCCTTATAGCTTTAAAAAACACGTCATTCTCATCTGGCCTTTGACTGTGTTACTGAGTTAAGAAAATAGCAGAGTGATTCATAGGAAAGTGACTCTTTGCTGAAATAAGTGCTGTTACACCTATGCATCTGCCAGCTCCCCTTTTTCATCTACTGTCTTTGAAAATACACCCAAAAAGCAGCAGGGGGAGAAAATGGACAATGACATTTCCGAACTACGTCTGCATCCAAAACTTGATGACAAAGGAAAAAGTTATGGAGCATTTATAAATCCTCCCAAACTCAATCTATTGCTTTTTGCCTACCTTCAGGCTTTTCAGAAACGAATACAAAGCCTTTGACTGAGAAAGAAAAGTAGCATTGTAGAGATTCAAATTCCAGCTAAGTCTTGGGACTTCTTAGAGTCAGAGTCTGTCAGACACAAGACTTCCCATGCACTTGGTGGCAGAAAAACCCTGTGAAATGTACTTTTTTAGGTTCATGAGAGAAAGCTCTACCATCCATCAGAATAAGAAAAGGACCCTAGGAAGCTGAAAATTACCCTTTGTCCGTCACAGAAACAGCTGTTGCAGAATGCCTTGCTTCTTCAAATACATTTGGAGTTATAGGGGGAAAAAAACCCAAAATACCCTCTCTCAAATACAGTTATAACTGGAATACCTTTTCAAAGGTAATGTCTTTTCAAAGACATGATCTCACTGACCTGTTAGACTAAGACTTACATGTTAAATAAAGGCACCAAACATGATTTGTTTCATAAAGAAAAATTTTATTCCATTTTAAGGATCATGTGTTGAATGAAAAATCCTACTGATATTACTGCCCCACTATAACATACTTACGTGCATAGATATGGCTTCTAAGAGGAAGTAACAGTGATTTTAGAATTATAAATCATATATAGTAGGTTGCCTGGTTCCTGCAAACATCAAAGACATATTAAAAGCTAGGAAAAACCCGAAAGAGCTAAAAGCAAGTCAATATCAACATAAATTGAGTACTAGCCAGATATCAGCATACTAATGGAAAATTTCCCACTTTCTTCCTCATAGAATTCTGCCTTTCCAAAAATGGATATAATCTGAAACTTTCTCCTCCAAATATTGTATCATCTATAAATATTGATATATACACAAAAAGAGCATCCTTAAAATCCTGCATACCATTTTTTATTTAAATTTAAGATGCGGGCAAGAAATCTGGGGAAAACGTCTTTAATAAACCATTTCCTGAAGATACTGAAGGCAAAATTAATGAGGCTGAACATAGACCCCCATGGAGAGGGTCAGCCAAGTGACCCCCACCATTGCAGTCAGCACTGTGTCCCCCTTCCTCATGCCTTAGGAACTCGGTTTTCTTGACACATCCCATACAGGCATATACAGGGCAATGACTTTGGTGCAAACCAGATAGTACGTTTGACTAGGCGAGAATCTGGGAGGAGAGCATAAGAATTTTCTTGCCTATCTGCCTCAAGAGAGCTTTTAAATTGTGACCTCCAGGAGACGAAGGGAGGACTAGGCTCAACAATCACACTGCTGTCCTCAAAGTGCCCACTAAGATAATTTGATTCCCAGACTTGAAACATTTTAGGGCTGAACCTGATGTTAAGGAACATCTTGTGCACCTTTATCTTAACGGAGAAAGAACGTGAAGGCCAAAGGGGTGAGATCACTCATCCTAATTCACAAACAGCCCATAAGCACAAAAGCCAAGTTTCTTGATTCTCAGTACCCAATATGGAGTCTCAGTTCAAATGACTCTTTGTCGGTAGAGACTTTCCAGAATCCATCTCCCCACCCCCATCCTCACTCCCCATTTCTCTCTCCCTCCTTTGTGCCTCCATCTGCACCTTGTACTCAGTTTTATCATATCACTTATCACTGTGTACATCGATAAATTGTTTGCATGCCTGGCTCCCCTATTTGACTTCGAACCTACATATGGATAGAACTATATCTTCCTCATCTTTGAATCCCCAGGGATGTGTCTGTGCCTGGTCAATAGCAGCCACTCTATACAAGTTTGGTGAGCTTTGTGAGAGTAAGTTTATAGGGCATAACATTACATCTGCCTTAGAAGCCTGTTGCTTCTCTTGCTATTTCCTTTTGTAAGTTCTTTCTTCTCCCTCCAAGAAGAGAATAGTCAAAACATGACTGAGGCTGCTCCTGGTTGTTTGTTCCAACTGAACCGTTATTCTATTCAGGTCCAGAGAATGAGCTAATTTGTAACTTTTTTCCCCTATGAATATAAACCCCGAGTAATATGTGCCCATCATGACTGAAAAACCCTGGTAATTTAGTATAACTGAACCAGAAATGATATGAATTCACGAGACTCGCAGACACAAACCCTAGCCTAATTCCAGGAGTCTCTGGCCACAAGAGCCCCCAGGATATAGGGCTCCAATGGCTAAATAAAGGAACCGGCAGCAGATCCCTATCTAATCAGTACCTGGGCCTGCCCAAGGGGAGCGCTGCATTTCCAGGGTCAGCACAGAAAAAACTGCGTTTTCCAACTGCCCCACCCCCGCCCCAAATTTCTCTGAACAAACTGCGTCACATTCCCTGAAGCTACTTAGACAAAGGTGAACTACAAGGCTTTGGGAAAATCAAAGTGGGTGGGGCCTTGTCGTGGATCTCTACTGCATATGCTGACTTACAAGAAAAATGTGCCAGGCTTTTACTTCAAGACCCACGTTCAGCTTCATTCCCATTAAACATTTATTTTCAAATAAACAAGAACTTGAAATTTTTCTTTGACATTTTTTGAAGAGCCAATAACACTAAAAATTCTAGTTGTTGTGCACAGTAAAAGTAAGCGTGCCTCACCAATACCCCAAATCTGCTTCCTGCCCCGATCCACCCCACATACACACTTTTTACCCCTGCTCTCATCAAATACCTTCAACTGCTTTAGAAAAATATTAACTGAATGTCTGGTCAATAATAAGCTCATCAAGAATGCATCATCTCTGCTTACAAAAGAACCAACCAGAATCAAATTAAAACCCAAAGATAGTGAAACACACTGGTACCAAGTTACCAAAAGTCAGAAGGCATTCCTGATGCTAAGTGTTCATAGAAGCTGTCTTTATAGCAGCTGATGGCTATCAACATAAAATGACATTAAATACAGAAAAAAAGAAAGGAAAAGTAATGATATTCAATTTGTTACTTCAAGAAACAAAACACATAAAATCACACAGCTTCAAAGAGCTACTTACTACCTAGCCATTGTTATGAAACAATATAAACTGCTCTTAGGGTTCCCTCTCCTCCTTCTTCTGGACACGCCATTCGGTCACCTACCACAGCAATTCAGAAGCCAGGACAAAAAGGACACCAGCTGTTTATACTCTTTCTTCCTAGCTAGAGCTTCTGCTTAGAATCCTATCTAGGAATGCCAGATTTATCAAATAAAAATAGAAGACTCCCAATTAAACTTGAATTTCAGATAAACAATGAATACTTTTTTTTTTTTTTTAGTATAAGTATGCCCCGTACAATATTTTATCTGGCAACCTTCTCTCGATCTGTTCTTCTATCCTGGTGACTTGAGCCGAATAAAGTCAAATCCTCAAAAACCCATTTTTTCCCCCTTTACCTTAAAGTCCTAAGCAGCCCTTCACATGGATTCAGCACAGGCTCTACAGTTGCCCAGAGTAAAGCAGAAGGCACTCTCAGCCCAGCTTACCTGACCAGCTGCAAGGAATTTAAGGAAGTTGACTGGTGAAGAAAGCAATTTTTGATCCCATAGCTCCGCCCACCAAGCTTCTCAGGGCTCGCTACACTGTCAGCCACTCCACTTTCCCACCCACAGTGGTGCAACTGTAGTTTTAAATGACCTTGACGCCCACTGGAGCTCCCCCTTTAGGTTAGGATGAAGAGAGGCATGGTGTGTGACCAAGACCTGCCTAACCCTTGACTCCAAATGTATGCAACAGTTTATTGAACGTATGAATACATGAAAATGAGACTTTTATGTTTTTTTAAGGTTTTTATTTGCATGTGTGCAGGGGGGAGGGATGGTTCTTTTTTTCCCTTCAGCCCTGTCTGTGGAATACTCAAATTCAAGCAAAAGTTACCCACTAAAAGCCCAGGAAAATGACTGCTTGGTGTCATGTTTCTATATAGACATATAAGATCTATGTAGTCCATATTCAAAACATACAGACAAATAGCCATTATTTGCATAGATATCTTTTTCAGTCAATCCTTGATTACTCATATTAAAAGAAAGAGTAGTAAAGGGGCATGGTTAATCCTAATGAACCAAATAATATATTCAGGAAAAATGGCAATCTGTAATAGACCCACACTATGGAATATATATATATGACACAAGTGGCAATTGTAAACATATGGGAATCAATTGCTAGATACAGTCCTGAATTTATTTTGTATTCATTAAGAATGCAGACTCTTTCATTGGAATTATCAAAGATTCAGAATTAGTAAGGTCAGAAAGAATGAAATTGTACTGTACTGGGGCAGTTCATATGTTTATAGACATATCAGAGAAAACAGTAAATGGAAAGGCTCTTAGAGATCATTTAGTCCAGCATTTGCCAGTGTGTACCACAGACCACTACTCTCAAGAGGGGATCCTCAAAAACTGGGTTTCCTGGTCAAATGGCTGTAAGAAATGGCATGCAATATTCCTCTTTTAGAAACTGACAATGCACGAGCATAATAAAGGGTGTCACATGTCCCACAACAATGACACTTGCATGCTTTTGTTAAGCCAGCATTTCCCAACCTTGTTTAATCACAGAAACCATCTCCCCCTTTTTATCAATCGCCTGTTAACATTCTCCTTAGGATGCCCTTATGAAAATACTGATCTAATCCGATCTTCTCATCCTACAGGTAAAGAAACTAAAGCTTAAACCAAGGTGCATGGCATTTTATAGTTCAAGCTAGTTTTCCTTCATACTTTCATGTCAATTTCTCTCCTAAATAGAAAAATAGAGTGAACTCCAAAGAACTGGACCTTCCATCCGAAAGACAGTTTTGCCTGTACTTGATCTCCCAAAAGCTAACAAGATGGATATTTTTCCTGATGGCTACGAAGTAACATCCCACAATCATCTTCCCAGCATCCCTTTCCAGAGGCTGTAAGTTCTGTCAGATCTTTCTAAATGGCTGCTGTGGCTTTCTTTTGTTTGAAGGCTTCAGTAAGGCAACTTCTGAAATACGAATTTCAAGCCTTCTCTCTCTAACTGGCCTTCCTACACTGTGACTTCTGTCCCTTGAATCCATGCCAGTTACCTTAGGTTTTCCATGACTTAAGGATCTCAAGTGAGTTTTAACTGTACTAAAACTTGGGAAGTAGGAAGGTATTTGGCAATCCCCTCAGTTCCTAGGGGTTTTGGTGTTGCACTAAGTTCAAACCTTGGGGTTTCCACTTAGCAAAATTAAATTTCCTGTCTCCAAGTGAAAAGAAAGTTTCAGAGAAAAATTTAATTTAGACAAATATCTTACAAATGTATAAGGAGAGTATAAGATGAGAACGGCACTGATTATTGTTCAGATTTAAACAATTTATCTTTACAGGGCTCAGTGTGCTAAGAATAAATGAAATAATTATGTCTCTCTAGCCAGCTACTTATCCCTCCACCCAAAGGTCATATAAAGGGCAGATATAGTTATTGATTTACCTCTGCATTTTGAAATTAGGAGCACAAAGATGAAAAGCAGGCCTTGTTTTGCTAAATATGAGTCTTCTTTCAGATATAGAAATTTAAAAGCATGATATCAAAATGGTTGTTGACAGGTTATTGCTAAATTCATAAACATGAAATCATTTTTCAAACCCCAAATAGAGCCAAATGTATCCACTTTAAAATAAGCATTTTCCTCACACTCCTATCCTACTACCAAACTAATACCAAAAATGCAATTTCTAAGCAGAAAGTTTTGCTTGGTGACATGGACTGATATTAAAATACTTTGAGGCATGGATTAAGTCTACAGTTTGTTAGTGATAGCGTACATTTTATCACCCCAAGTCTTACTGAAACCCTTGCGCTAACTTGTTATAAAACTGTAAGCAGTATCAGACAAATCCCCAAAGAAAACTCCAAACTCCAAGTGTATTGTGTATTTAAATACAGTGGCATTTTTAACCAAGCAACTCTTTTAAATTTTTTCTCTTTTAAAAATAAAGATCTATTCTGCCTGGCCTGAGCATCTACCAGGTATATTGTTTCATTCAAAATGTTTCAGAGATGTGAACAGAATTAACAAAGTTCTAAATGAAACTGCTGAGATCACCTTTCAAAAATATATGTTTTCAAATGATCTTCTTCTCCCAGTCTAATTTAGTAATTCAGCAACCTTGTTAAGCTCACCTTCTGCTTTCAGCAAGCAGTTAATATTTGAGGATGACGAAACTGTTCCTAGTATTTAAAGAATTAAACAAGGCCATCCACAAACAATGTATCTAGAAGTGGAGTTTGTTTTGAGAAAATAAAGTGATAAAGGGAGGGGTTTTTTGTTTTAAAATAAATCAATCCCTCAACCATAAATGTCTCATGCCCTTACACAGAGGTTGAAATATGACCACTGTCAAAGGATGCTTATCTACAAATCCAAAACAAGGAAAAAAAGCAAAGCAAAGAACAGAGAGTGAATTAATTAGCTTTCAGATCTGGCAATTGTACTCCCTAAATCAGTTTAAACAGCTGGAACAAGACTTACTGTACTTATTAAGTTGTACACTTGTGGGGATGTGGTGTTCTTTAAAAATGTGCATCCTCTACATTAAGTACAAAATGGTTTCTAGGGTCATTCAGGCCACAGCAATATTCTAATCACTGCCTTTCAATTAGTGGAGTCCTTATTTTGGTGAGGAAAAATAAAATAAAACAAATCCATTCCAGCTTCATTGTGCCTTCCCTGAAAATCAAGATAAATTAGAAAACTTCAGAAAACATGTCTTTCTGAATAAATAAAATAAGTCCATTTATGTCCCTTATATAAGGTAAATCAAATTCCGTTATAGAAAATATTTGATAAAGTGGATACAGTGAAATAAACAAGGTAGTGTAAAACATCAGTGTGCAAATCTTTTACACTTAATTTTCTACTAAAGATAGCTGCAGCATTTATTTAGTTTTACATTGACTGTATATACTAGCCTCTAGTATATAAGGTCAAATGACTCTTCAGATGCAAACTAATTTGGACCATTTTTTAGTGTGTTGGAGAATAACTGTATATACAGTTTTAGCCCATGTTACTTGGGATGGGACAATTGTTCACACACATTTAGAGATCAGGTTGAGGCCCCTGTAAAATTACATTTTCCATTGATATCATAAAAGTAGTCATGGAAGGAAAACTCATTTGAAGGATTTATAGAACACTGAGGTCTAGTTTATGTTTTTTTCACACCACGTCCACTTGAATATTAGTGGCTAACTTTATTGTGTATTTATCATGTGCCAGGCACTGCTCAAAATGCTTTATATGCATTTTCTCACTTAATCTTCACAATCGAGGAAACTGCGGCAGAGAGAAGTAAAGAAATATACCCAAGCTGACAGAACTAATAAGTAGCGGAGCTGGGATTTAAACCTAGGTGCCCTGGATCTGGAATTCACACTCGTAACCAGGACACTTTATTGCCTGGTAATATTTTGACAATGCTAAGCTGGTTCAAATATTTCTACTGTCTGGGTCACTATTTTCTCTCTAAGATTATAACAAACATTGCACATCAGCTGGTCATTGGATGTGTCCAGAAATGCAGAAACTATTTAAAAGACAAACGTATGGCAAATGGGATAGTTTTTTAAGTATCTAAGGATCTTAGGTGACTTGAATGTGAATAAGACGAGGTAGTCAAATGTTTAAAACACAGTCTTCCATCCTCCTTGAAGCAGAACAATTAGTACAAACATATCCTCTTTTCTTTTTTTTTCTGGCGCCGGCCAGTACAGTGATTTGAATCCTTGACCTTCGTGTTATCAGGACCACACTCTAACAGAGTGAGCTAACTGGCGAGCCCCTCTTAAAATACCTTTTTAGTAAATGTTTGCACTACAGCATTTTGCCTGTTAGTTTGGGAGAAGCAGTGTCAAATTATCAGGAGTTGGGTCATGAGAGCTTTAGCATGAACGTCCATGACCTTACAAAAGGAACAGTCCAGTAAGAGCACTATGGAGACAGAGAACTGATGGGAGTGAGGCTCAACGAAAGAGTTGGTCTGTGCACTTTTTGACTATTATTGCCACCCTAAGGGAAGGATCTTTTTAAAACACAGTAGCACTATTCAGAGGCAAGTTTACTCAGACCACAAGTGTATGAATGCTGTAGGTTCAACACTACCATAAAGCGGAGAAAGTCTCTGAATGATGACAAAAGATCAACCTTATCACAAAGTAGTACCAAGTGTTCTTCTGAAGCATTTTCCTCCCATAAGAACACAGGCAAATGAGAAATCACATAAACTGCACACACCACCTCATAATAAACTTCCCCACCCAAAGTTCAGTTTTAGTGTGGGTTTTGTTTAAATGACCATAGGGTAGATGTACTTTGAGATAATGCAAAGGCTCATGATCTATGGGCCTAAGAACCAGGGTTTGAGTTTTTCAGTGCTTCAAATGTAGCCAGTGAACAAGAGTTGCATTCTTTAAATTTTCTTTTCTATACTGCCAATTTCTTTTTGGTTAAGTAAACATTATTAACAAAATAAAACTAAAGATTTTCAAACACAAATGAATATATACAGCTGCATCATGTAAACATGTGAATAATGTAAACATATAAATTCTATTCTGTAATTGATCATTTAGCTTTTTCTACAGCTTTTAAAAGATGAAGTGTTATAGACATTTGCTGATGACAGTAGGGAATCTGGCTCTTATAAGTGACTAGACAACTGAGCATGCAGAATCCAAAAGTGGACATATACTTTTAAAGATAATGCAATAGCAAAAATAAGAACAGTAACAAATAAATCCATTGTTATATGAATCAACTGTTTGGAATTAGGTCACAGGCTATTCATACTCTGACTTCTAATGTATTTGTTTCTAGGCAAAGAAGCCATAAATTTAAATTTTAATATGAATGCAGTGTTTTTATTAGAAAGAATGTTAGGCTGGGATTCCAGTACCCTAGATTCTAATTACTTTTAAATCATGGGCAAATTATTTTCCAATTCTGTTAATTAACTTCTCTGGAATAATTCCTTCCCCTACATACTTTATAGGTACTTCGAAAAAATAAAGTAACAAAGTAAAATTTAGTATGCTTTGGAAGTGAAATCAGTATAAAATGTAAAAAATATTATATTTATTTTTTCTTTATTGGTTCTTTACAATAGAACTAAGATATTTACTAAGAATTAAGTATAAAAAGTCTGACAAAGTATAACTATTTTCTATCATTCTACCTCCCACAAGAGGTAACGCATTATTATATGAGTAATTCTTGATTATATGAGCAATAAAAAATATCATGAACTTAGAAAGGAAATTTATATATGTATAATATTAGAAAACTGAGGACACTTCTCTTATTAGAACTGCATATTATTATTAAGCACTTGCTTCTTCCACAGCTTAGTGGTATAGTAGGCAAAAAGACAATGGATAAAGCAGAAGATCCAGGCTTTAATTTCATCCTTCCAAGTAACTAAGAAAAGAACTATTGCTCCTCTCTCTTTTCACGGGCAATAAGCCTGTGCCTACTTAGGACACTAGTTTATTTAGTCAAGAGACACTCTTACCATCACAAGCTTCTTACTTTAAGATTTAGCATAAGGAAAATTCACTTTAGAATCATAACGAGGGGCCGGCCCGGTGGCGCACTGCTACAGTGCGCTGCTTGGGAAGCGCGGCGGCGCTCCCGCCGAGGGTTCGGATCCCACATGCGGACCGGTTCCCGCTCACTGGCTGAGCGAGGCGCGGGAGCAACACCGAGGGTTGCGATCCCGTTGCCGGTCCCGGTCCGGTCTGGGGGCGACACTGAGGGTTGCGATCCGTTGCCGGACACGGAAAAAAGACAAAAAAAAAAAAAAAGAAAAAGAATCATAACGAATAAAACGTTCAAAGTCATTTCTAGTATATGAAAAAGGATGGAGCATCGCACTCTTTGGCTGTTTTTATTGTAACTTTGCCACGATTACTGTTATATTTTACTTATACATTAAAATGATAAAAAGAAGTCGGGCAAGTCCTATTTTCCTGGTGCATTACAAAGATAGAGCAAAACAAACAACAGACTGTAAGAGAACATGCTAATGGTTCTTTAAATACTAATACATAATTATAGCAAAGGTATTTTAAATATTATTTATTTAAATTGGTAAAATAATAAAATTGCATCTTATTATAAAACAGTTTATAATGGCTGGCTGGTTAGCTCAGCTGGTTAGAGCGTGGCCTTGTAGCATCAAGGTTAAGGGTTTGGTTCCCCATGCTGGCCAGCCACCAGAAAAATTAAAATAAATAAATAAAATAAAATAAACAGTTTTTAAATGTTTGAGATAATTTTTCATTTTGCTATTTTTTATCTCAATAGGAGAACCTCTTAAAAGCCAACATTGACTCATATAAATGTGAAACATGTTTGAACATGATATATACTAGAGTACTTCAAAAAGTTCACAGAAAGATTTGAATTATCTTTTAATTCTATTTTTTCACGAACTTTTGGAAGTACCCTCACACAATAGAGATTTTGGGGTACAAAAAAGTCATCTTTCTTTCCAAAGCGTTATAACAGATAAATAACTGAAATAATTTTATTTCTTTTAGGTGTCACCCATTTAGAAACCAACATGATTCTTGCCCAATCACCTGCCAGGTAATGTTCCATGAGAAGTTTCTATATGCTCCACAAAAAATAAAGCTCTGTGGTCAGAGAATTTTGAGAAATGTTGGGTTAAACAGAACTAAACTGCTGTCTTTTGTGCAGGATCTCTCAGAGCCTATCTCAGCTAATAAGCATTGTGATGCTCCTTGGGCAGAGAAATATACTATGCTTCCCAAAGATATATGACTCTTCTGAAACAAACACTGTTTTCTTTCCACCAGATCTGTATATAAACAACAACCCTAGAAAGAGGCCATTTGAACAAGTGGTGAGGAAGGAAGAATTATTGGGGGAACAACAGAGTGCTGAGAATTCTGAAGCTTTGAAACATCATCCTTAATTGACACCTTCCTGAACCATTACGGTTTTTCTCTAAAGCAATGGTTCAAAAACTTTAGTGTTCATCAGAATCACTGATGGAGGGTTTCTTGAAACAGACTGTCAGGCCTACCTCCAGAGCTTCTGATTCAGTAGGTGTGGGGTGGGGCCTGAAAATCTACATTTCTAACAAGTGCCCAGGTGATGCTGGCACGCTTTTGAGAACCTCTGCATTTTCTTATGTTAATAATTCGGTTTCAAAAAGGTCACGTTGAAGGAATTTGGACGTTAATTCTACGTCTATGACATTAGTAATGATGTTAGCAGTCATGAAAAAAAAAAAAAAAAAAAAAAAGGCCAGTCCAGGTCATAAAAAAAGAATTGGACTTCTCACAAAATCTATTCTACTACTCCTAGGAAACACATTCATTTTCTGTTTACAAAGTAGAGCTATTACTTATAACTGGAAGTAAGTATACAAGAGCTCTGTATTAAGAAGTGTTGCTTACATTTGCTCTACAAACTCTCCAGAGTGTGTTTTTCTAAGTGTTTGCTACGTACCCAAATTTAAGCAAATAAAGGATTTTCTAATGAATTTCCCTCAAATCTCCAATAAATTCATACCTTTACTCACTGCAGAAAGCCCAGTAATTTGAAAGCATTTCCCCTTCTCCTCAACCCCCAAAAAAGATACCTGGGAAAAGCCAAGCTGAAAGGAAAAAAAAAATACTTTTCACATCAAATAAGCAAACAACCCAATGCTGACCACAGCATTTCGGCATGGATAATCAAAAGCTAAAGTATCAGTAGATTCCTAAACCTCAAAGCAAGCACTGAATACAAAGTTCATAGTTGCAGTGAAGCAACAGGAAAAAAACACATCTCATACAACACTTTCTTCTTTTCCCAGTGAAGAAAACAAACACCTGTCTAAAGAGTTCCTTGTATGTGTTACACTCCTTTCCGTGTCAAGAGTAGCCTTAGCTGCACTTAGTTTACTTCTGAGTATCACTGGAAACTTCTTTTAAACTGAGGCCCCCTGTTTGCAGTACTGGAATGCCCAGACCACATTAATACGACTAAGTGGAAAACACTCTGAGAGCTTAATCAACTGCAAATAAGACATTCAGAAATAGAATTAGCCCCTTCCCTTGCTGACGTTCTCTCTTACTAGCTCTAAAACTGCATTTTTCCAAAAAGGCTTGGAAATGACCTTCAAGAAAGTTCTTTTCCAATATGATCATTATAGTGAGCCTAAAGAGCAAGACTGGTATAATGAGGAAGGTGAGACTATGGGAATAACTATATCAAAAACTTCAAAAATCCAGACTAAGGTTAATTGCAACAGCTGGGCCCAAAATGTGGCTGTGAACTTTCTGGCAACCACAGTAAATAGGAAAATGTATTAGATTGCATTGTTCTTGCTGCCTGATCAAAGCAAGCATCATAATTTAATATGTGCTTAATAAGCACTGTGCTGGATACTGTGGAAGAAACAAAGAAAACTATGACATGGAATGTGCCCACAAAGAGTTTACATATCTTCTCTCTTGTGCAACTGCAGGGGCATGAGGAATGGTGCTGAGGGGACCCTAGGACTTGACCTCTGTTTGGAGGTTGTAAACAATGGGGGAGAAATCAAAGGTGACTCGGGGTGCATGTGACTAGGGGTGCAGATTTAGCAGTGCTTTGAGAAGGAGAAGGAGCAAGCCTCATGGAAAGAATGAGACTTCTCAGAGCCATAATTAATCACAGCTCTTCATTTTTGCTTCAAGGAACACAGAAGATTTTATTATGGAAAATGTGTAAAAAAATGGCACAAAGAATTCTCTCTTGGGGAGGGTGTCTTACTCTATTGCTCCCTTTTCATTATGAGTGTGTTATTCATACACCTTCATTCTGGTCTTGGTTCAAATACATTATTATTGGAACTAAAGTATTCAGAATGAAAAGCCTTTCTCAATTATTTTGTGTATTTTATGTATTTGTTAATAATTAAAGAAAAATAGCAATTTAATCATACAGCCATTCCTTCAGAATTAAATAATTCTGAGTTCTAACTTTAAAAATAAAAGGTGTGTCCTGATCTTTTTCCTTCCTTTTTTCCTACCTTTTTTTTTTTTAAAACAATTTCTGACTCAGAAGCAATGTCATTTTTTTAAATGCGTTTATCTAGTGGGAGAATAGGAAAATTTGAGGAGAAATAAACAAAATATGTTTAAATATGTTTTATCATTTCAAAGATGGAATGTCACATGCCACCAGAGTGAGGCCTTCAGAATTTGGAAAAAGTCTTGGTTCCGTTTTCTCTGTCAGTTGCTTATTAACATATGCAAGTAACAATTATGAAAATCATTGCTAAATGTGGACCATCAGAGGAATGCTGTTAAATACTTAAAATAATTTTAAGTTTCCTTCTTTGTTGACTTTTCTAAAATGTCCCAGGCACCTTTCCTAAACAAAGAATTAAGATGAAGACAGAGAAAGTGTAAAAGGTTGGGCTGACTTAACAAACTCAAAGATAATACGCTCATAAGCCTAGAGAACCTTCCTTAAAATTTCATCTTGACTTTACTTTTTTATTTCCCCTTTTTTAAAAAAAGGAGAATGGATTAAATTCTAGTTACGGAGTTTTTAAAAAAAGTGTCGATGCACTCTATTAAAACTTTTCTTCACCTTTCTATGCTCAAACTCTTTGGCTTTCAAAATACCACTGTGTATTTAGAGCCAAAGTTATTGATTAAACTTTAAATACATATTTTTACTGGACTAGGCAGTCACCTTTTCCACAAAACCCTTTTGTGCAGATTATGACCTTGTACTTGATTCAGAATGGACTTCTTAGCACTAATCATACTTCCAAGAATCCCCTGATTTGCAAGCTACCCATCTGCTGTAAAATTCAATTTCAAACATTTTAAGACAAAAAATAATGCTTGGATATTACTAGATTACGACACTAATTATTTAAAAATAATATTTAACAGTGGCCACTCAGTAAATTTTTAAAAATCCATTTATAGGGTAAAAGCACTCAAAATGAAACATTTGCAACATTTGGCCAAAGAGCAGTTCTATAAGCTGAGGAATGGAATTACGTTAGCACAAATCAGCAATCTGTAGGCTATCAAATCTAGGTTAAAATGTGGTTGAGTGAGGCAAGGTGGCACACAGGTATATACAGTTTTCATCCACATTTAAATAAAAACCAAACTGGGGGTGGAGTGCAGATGCAGATGAAGAGATAACTGGGCACCTCTCAGTTGAACCCATATTCATTCTCCCTTTCTCAGAGTGATTCAACAAGCTCATAGTTTATTCCACAGATAATTTTCAAGGTCCTAATACAAAAGCTAGGCACAAAAGATACGGCAGTGAACAAGACAGTGTCAAATGCAAGGCCAAAAAAAAAAGAAAAAAAGGATGGCAGACCTTCCCTTAAACTTCAACGAAATCCGAAATCCAAAGTTAAGGTGAGCACAAGAGCTCTTTCTTAACCGTGATGGCTTCATCTGCTTCTCAACTCCATCACTGGCTTTCCCTTCCCACTGCCACCAGCTAATTCAAATCCTTATCATTTCCTACCTTCGATACTTCAACAGCTTTATAAGGGGTCCTCCCTCTTGCCAGTCTCTTTTGCTCTACCAATTTTTCTGCATAGGCTTAAAGAACATCAGATTTCTCAGACCTACAAAATAACTTCCAAACTCCTCACCGACTTTTGGGACCACTCCTCTGTGACAACTCAAGCTCTATTCCTCAGCCAGTCTGCCTTAACATTCAACTCCCCGAACACATCACAGTTTTCCCTCTCTGTCTTTGCTGGGGTTATTATCCTCTCTGCCTGAATATCTTCCTATTCCTTCTTCAAAGAATACCTCCAACAGTACCTCTCCCACGACTGCATTTTTAACCACCACAGCTGGATGTAATCCCAGTCGCTGCCCCTCCCCTTAGACTCTTTTACTGTTAGTTTGTAACTGGCTTATGGCACATAACATAAGCAACCCCATACAAAGAGGTCAGGCAAGAACCAAGTCTTCCGTAACTTTGTATTCTGCACAGCACTGAGCCCAGAGCCTAACAAGAAATAGGTTTCAATAAATGTTTGTTGAATGAATCATCTCCTTGGGGATTTAGATAGATGTTAAAACTTTTTAATGGATTTAACAGGACTTTCAGCATTAAATAACCTGTTATGTATAAAAATCCTTGTAGTAAACCACAACCAATAGTCCTACAAATTGAATGCTGCTGCCTGCTCTTGTATGAAGAGAAACAGAGGAAGAAGGATTCTAATGACTTGGTCAAGGCCACACAAGGAGCCTTTGTTAGAGGTGTTATTACAAGGCAACATTTTCAGTGTTTATGCCACCTGCTGATATCCTGTTTCATTCCAAATATCTCATTGTTTACATCTTTAGTTCACCCAAGAAAGAGGCATTTATCAAAACTACTTTTCAGGCTCCTTTGAAAAATAAGACAATATTCCAAAATGAAACCCTTCTTCCAGTGGGGGTACTACTGGCAGAATAAAGATGGACATAGTTTTAAAATTTTTCACTTACGTTGAAGTTAAGATTGAATTTGTTTCTATATAGAATGCTTTCCTGGCTAATAAAAAAAAAGTGAAATAACCATGAAATTGCAAAAACTCTAGAGATTATGTTTTTGTAAAAGCTGGAATAAATTTAAATTTGTTCAAGTGGAGCATGTGATAAGCATAAAACTTAACAACAGAAAAACAACTTTTGAGCTAGGTATTTGTCAAATGTTTAAGACAAGAACAAGACTTCATGGAGATATTAAGAATTCTCACATGGTTACTTTAGTATTACTACTATGTTCCACAATAGGAAGATGCACAAATGTTTTATGACAATATGACAATGCGATCTTAAAACAATGCGACCTTTAAAAATGTGGTCTCCAAAATATATTTGAAACTGAGTACGAGATTATTGATACTACAATGCTGTCTACTCAGTGTATTTAGAGGCATATAAAGGATGGGTAAAGAGTTTAAAATAATGGAGAAAAAGGTTTTCTGTTTGCATTTCTGCATACCAAAGACAGAAATTAGAACATTACTAGTACATAGTCAGATAGCAAATCATGGCTGGCACATAGGATATATCCTGGTTTAAGGAATTTGTCACATTTAACACAATTATATTACTGTGGACTCTACATTTTCAAATTTATGGATAGTTTTCACAGTGTGGAAACTGCCTTCACTGTACACTGTTCACCCATAAGAATATTGGTAGGAGCAAAGATTAATTTATTCTCTACCAAATTCCAGTGGATAAATAAAAATTTGAGGTCCAAGAGGGAAAAAAAAAGCCCATTTATGATAGAAAAAATTCAATTTAAGGTATACACTTAAATGCCTATGACCAAATTATAGCTGCAAAACTGTTTTTAACAGATAGATCCTATGTCTGTATATATCTAACTAGATAACAGATTAGATATGATACAAAAGCAATATTAGGCAAACTCATCATAAACAAGATACTGAAAAATGATTTATTCTATCTCCAGAGACAACACGGTTAAGTCCAAATAGTGGAGATCATTTAGAAAATGAAAGGTTGTCTTCACTCACAGGTGGGAGCTAAGAAAGAAGGAAGGAAGGAAAGAAAAAGAAAGTAATAGAGAGAGAGAAAGAAAGAAAGAAGAGAAAAAAGAATCATAATAATATGTTGAACTTTCAGAAGGAAAGAACAAAACTGTAGTTTCTAGAGCTGGGAAAGGGGGAGGAGGATACCAAGAAATGGGATAATGAACACAAAACAGCTAGTTAAGAAAAATAAGCGTTATTGTATGGTTGAGCTAGGCACCTATAATTAACAATGATTTACTGCATGTTATCAAATGACTAGAAGACAGGAGATCGAATGTCCTCAACACAAAGAAATCATTTCATTTTGTAATGATGAATATGCTAAATACCCTGACTTGATCATCACACATTGTATACAGGTATTGATAGTCAACTCTGTACCCCACAAATATATATAATCAATTATGTTTCAATAATAAAAAAAAGAGCAAAGGAAATCGTTTACTGACTTTTAAGAAAACAATATCAAGAAAGACAGTAAAAAGAAAAAAGAGTTCAACTTCTAATTACATCTAGCAGTAAAACTTGACCCTGGGGTGAGAACTGAAGGCACAGAAATAAAAACATTGAAAACCCAAGCAGGAATGCAAGTCTGGATTAGACAGCAACAACAACAAAAACACAAATTTAAGAAACTAAAGGCTGATTACCTAGTGGAAGAAACATAGAAGAAAATGAAAAGATTATTTTGAAATAATGAGAAAAAACCAGATGGGTAAGATTCCTCTGGAATATATAACCCTATAAGTCAAGTGACACACTGGGATACAGGAAAACACGGTCACCTCAGGGATGGTACAAGCAGAAATCTCATCTATAAGGGCAAAAAGAGCAGTAAGTAAATGATGTTCTATGAACAGAGTCATGTTCCTAGATGAACTAATTGCTATTTCCAGATGCACAGAAGTACCTGGTATCCACATTTCACAAAAATCTGACATAGAGAAAAAGATAATACTTGCAATGACTTTATACAGCTATGCTACATGAAGAGAGTTATTTAATGACCAAGTATGATCAGGTATATATTTCCCTAACTTCTAAGAGTTTCTTCCATACAAAAGTGTTGAATATAATAGAAAGTTCTCAAATTTCAGATTTTCAAATCTCTCCTGCTTAACAGGGTTCCGATGGCAAAAGGGTGATTTTAATGGAATCACTGAATTGCGGTTGGGGAATAATCCTTGGCCCTGTCACAAGTCCTTTCTCACCAGATGTCCAATTGCAACTTGGCTGCAAAGTGGAGAGAGAAATGACCTTGAGCTATGATACCATAAAACAACATTCTAACTAAGCTGGATGAGATTCCAATTTATTTTACAAAAAAATATTTGACCCATAATAAAGCCAAACTGCTACTGCAATATTTTCAGCTAATCTGTGACAGGTACCTCCCTAGCCAGCCAGGGCATTGTACTAATGAGTATATAACAGAATGGAATATCAAAGAGTTTTGTGCAGTGAAGATGTATGTGATCCATAACCACAGTTATAACCCCCAATTCTGGCTGGCTAACAGCACTGCAGTGCCTGGGGAGGAGACGAACAAGGGAGTAGAGATAGCTCAGTGTTCTTACATTCAGCAATTAAGCAAAGCTCAGTATCGCAAAGTTAGATAATTTTGTCTAAAAAAATGAAAAACACCCTGCTTCTTTCTTCTATTCAAAACTAATCATCCAAATGATTGTCAGTGAACCAAATATGAACCTTAAACTCTTACTCTAAATAAATTATCATGAAATAATAAAAGAGGGAGGGATTAGGAAAGAGAAAGTTGGCTTCCTCACACTCAATCTCCATTTCTAAGTACAAAAAGCAAAGGAGAAACACGAAACTTCACAGGCAGTGCACCCCAATGCCCACGAGGGACAGAGAGACCATGGTAAATGCCGGGCAGCATTTGGTTTAGTAAAACAATAATCCAATTGATGTTTTCTCCATTTCTTTCAGTTCCATAGGAAAAAACACAGAAATGATTGGAAGAACACTGGAGTCATCAGGCTTTTTAGATAACTGCATATGTGATCTTGGGGCAAATGCCCCTTCTGCACTGAATCTCCAGTTTCCTCATCTGTAAATGGTAAAAGTTTTTAACTGAATGATCTTCATTCTACAGCTAAAATTCTTGATTTGCTAAGTTGGTGAAGTGCTGGCTGGGTATGAACCCCTTCCTAACTATTTAATCTCCTGACTCATCCATCTTTTGTGGTACAGTCCCAGGATCAGCCCTTGCTTGAACTTCAGAGTTTTTGCATTACTATACCCAAAGTTATTTTTTTTTTTAAAAAAGAAGAAATAATAATACCCCACTGTATTGCTGAGCCTCAAAGGATGGGAGATGCGTGTGTAAGACTAAAAAAAAGTTAAGTTTTAAAAATACTCTATTTCAAAATAATTTTGGATTTACAGAAAAATTACAAAAATAATACATGGAAGTCACAGTATACTCTTCACCCAGATTCCCCTACTGTTAAAAACTTACATAACCAGAACACAATTTCTAAGACCAGGAAATTAACACTGGTACAAAATTCTTAAATAAACTAGAGATCTTATTTGAATTTCACCAATTTTCTCCATAATGTCCCTTGTCTGTTCCAGGATCCAATTCAGGATCCCACACAGCATTTACTCATCACGTCCCCTTGACTTGGTGTTGTCAGCACCACGCTCAGCCAGTGAGCGAACCAGCCATCCCTATATGGGATCCGAACCCTTGGCCTTGGTGTTATCAGCACCACACTCTGCCGAGTGAGCCACGGGCCGGCCCATTTTTGCTCGTTTTATAGGAATAAAAAAACGGTACATCAGTTTTAGTTTATTTGTAATTCCCATATTCTAAGCAAAGGCGAAGTCTTTAAATATGTTTAAAGATCATTCAGAGCTCTTTATCTATAAATTTTTTTTTTTTTTTGTCTTTTTCCGTGTCCGGCAACGGATCGCAACCCTCAGTGTCGCCCCCGTACTGGGCCAGGACCGGCAACGGGATCGCAACCCTCGGTGTTGCTCCCGCGCCTCGCTCAGCCAGTGAGCGGGAACCGGTCTGTATGTGGGATCCGAACCCTCGGGCGGGAGCGCCGCCACACTTTCCAAGCGGCGCACTATCCAGTGCGCCACCGGGCCGGCCCTGTGACAGTCTTTTCTTGTCTTTCATGACCATGACACTTTGAATGAGTACTGGTCAGTTATTACATAGAATGCTTCTCACTTTGGGTTTGTCAAATGTTTTCTCATGATTAGACTAAGATCATGCATTTTTGACAAGAAAACCACAGAAATGATGTCATCATATTGGAAGACGTGAGGTTGATATACTTTATCCCTCATTATGTTAACCTTAATCCCTTGGTTAAGGTGGCATCTGCTGGGTTTTTCCACTGTAAAGTGACTATTTTTCTCTTCTAATTGATAAATATCTTGGGAGAGATACTTTGAGACTATGCAATTATCCTGTTTCTCCTTCAACTTTTACTCACTGATTTCAGCATCCATCAGTGGATCTTACCTACAACCATTATTACCGTGGTGTTAACCTAATAATAATTTTGTGATTCTTCTGTAAGTGGGGGCAGTCTCTTCTCCCCAACTTATCCATTTATCCAATTACTTATTCATACAAATATGGATTTGTGAGTACCTATTTTATTCTTTGGGATATAATTCAAATACTATCATTATTTAGTTGACTGTTCAAGTTGTCCCAACTTCAGCCATTGGGAGCTCCTTCAGATTGGCTCCTGTGTCCTCTTCTCATGTGCCCACCCTTTCTCAAGCACTTCTTTACTTTCTGGCACCGTAAGACAATACAGCCTCATCTTATATTTTCCCTTCCTCAGTCTAGAATCAGCTCTTACTCCAGGGAGCCCTGGTTTCTTTATTGGAGAATGGTATTAGAAACCAAGATATGGGTACCAGGTGTGCTCACTGCGGGGATGGCATTGCTTCTAGAACCTCGCAAGACAGAGCTAGGAAATAAAAGCATGCATACTGGGCCGGCCCGGTGGCGCACTGCTACAGTGCGCCGCTTGGGAGTGTGGTGGCGCTCCCGCCGAGGGTTCGGATCCCACATACAGACCGGTTCCCGCTCACTTGCTGAGCGAGGTACGGGCGCAACACCGAGGGTTGCGATCCCGTTGCTGGTCCCGGTCTGGTACGGGCGCGACACTAAGGGTTGCGATCTGTTGCCGGACACGAAAAAAGACAAAAAGGAAAAAAAAAAAATTAAATCTCACTAGTAATCAGAGAAATGAA
>NW_007727198.1:283712-332099 GCF_000696425.1 Galeopterus variegatus | reverse complement strand
CTTTCTTTCTTTCTTTCTTTTTTGGATAGAAGTAATGTATTTGTGAAAGAAAATTAAACAGTACAGAAAGGCACAGAGCAGGAAGTGGAAGTGCCCTGGGCTGGACGCTGGGGGGGAAGAGCCAGGGTCCTGCGTTCTCACTGGGGAGGCTGGAGCGTGGGGCCGGGTCACAGCAGCTGTGTCAACAGGCTCATCAAAATGTCCCCGTGTATAAATTCGCCACATCAAACTGTCTTCTCGCTTTGCTGCTTATGTCCTTTGCCTATTTTTCTAGGAAAATACCTTTGTATTTTTTTTTAAAGCTGTTTGGGTGTCAACACACATATATATATACTTTTGGCTGTCAAATATGTTACAACTTTTTTTCTCCAAATTATTGCTTGTCTTCTAACTTTCTGCTATTTTCCACCATCCGGAAGAGACTTTTATCGTGTTCAGTTCTGTCTGTCCTTTGCTGTGATTGTCTCTGGCCCCCGTAGCAGGCTTACAAAGGTCTTCCCTGCCCCAGGGTTATGAAAGTGTTTACCTGCATTTTCTTCCAGTACTGTCATGGTTTGATTTTATTTTCCACGCTCAAATTTTAAGGCACAAGGAATTCATTTGGTGATAAGAGACATTTACTGAGTGCTTATGATGTGCTAGGCTCTGTCCCAAGCGCCTTCGCTGGCCATCTCCTGTGAGCGCTCAGTAACTGCAGAGGTAGGTGCTGGGAGGACCCTTGTTTTCACAGGCAGGGAACTTAGGGACAGGGAGGGTGGGGACTTAGCCAAGACTGAACAGCTGGTGAAATCTGGCCCATCTAATGCTAAAGCCTACACTGGGTGGTTGTAAGGATGAAATCAGGTGCACGTAAAGTTTCCGGAATATACCAGGCAGGCAGTAGGAGGCAGGTTTATTATTATTGCAAAGTCTCATAAGCATGATTTCTGAGGGCCGCATATTATTTGAAAAATGGTATCTTTTTAAGTTAAGTATATTTCTAAACTCTTATTCCTTCACAAGTATGAAAAGCCTTTAGAATTACATAGAAGAAAATGGAAACTTTATTTTATGAAAGAGTTGTCATAAAAAACTTTTGGAAGAATATACACTGACATATGAAGTGTCAATGGGTAAGAAAATTACAAGTTTGGTTTTTAAAAACATCTTTGTCTCTATACTGCAGTTTTTAGAAAAAGTTGTTTTTTTTTAAATTTTATGGTCAGAAAAATAACCACAATAACTATTATATTTTTTAAAAGACTATAAATGAAAGGAGATCAGATAGTATCGAGATTTTTTGGTAGCCATGTTAGAATACGAACCTGATAATAAGGACAAATGGAGAGGGACAGGATGGCTTTCCAGGAGCAGCAATATAGTGAGTGAGGTCTGCAAGGTGGCACCAGGCAAGATGAGGTTTGATGAGGCATATACACGACTATATGAAAAACTGGGGGAAAAAAAATCTTATCCATGGTACTGGGTAATGGGGATGACATTTACATTTTATTTTTAGTTTTGTCTTCTTGTGTATGCTTTTTAAAACTTCTACATTTTCCTTTCCCTTCATAAAGCGGCATCTTTTTTAATATTAGGGGAAATGTTACTTATTGTAGGAAAAAAAAAAAAAAAAAAGAAAATTTGTTTCCCAATTCAGGAGGATCAAACATAGAGGTAGCCAGGGGCACCAAGTCCAGCACAGAGACCATCCTGCAGTAGCATGTGACAGGAACAGGCACATAAACACAACTTCTGGGACTTCCCACTCTCCAGCGTTCTGCCTTTCTGCTGGCCTATCATTGATAGCTCTCTGTCATGCTCTTGGTCCATTTCCCTTCCATTCTCTTCTTGATTGACCATAATTATAGAAGGGTATTACCCATCATTTTCAAGATGGACACTTGTTCACCGTTTAACATCTAGGATATTGAGGTACCTCTTACAATCAGTGGCATGTTATAGGGGATGATAAATGAATGGAGAGAGATATTTATCAATTTTTACAAAAGGAAAGCTGGTCATTTTACAGTGGAAAAACCCAGCAGATGCCACCTTAACCAAGTGACTAAGGTTAATATAATGAGAGATAAAATATATCAACATCACATGTGTTCCAATATGATGACATCATTTCTCTGGTTTTTCTTGTCAAAAATGCATGATCTCAGTCTAATCATGAGAAAATATTTGACAAACCCACAGGGGGAGACATTCTATGAAATTACTGATCAGTATTTATCTAAAGTGCCATGGTCATGAAAGACAAGAAAAGACTGAGGAACTCTCACAATTAGAGGAGACTAAGGAGACATGACAAGTAAATGCTGTGTGAGATCCTGAACTGGATCCTGCAACAGAAAAGGGACATTATGGAGAAAATTGTTGAAATTCAAATAAGGTATCTAGTTTGCTTAAAAGTCTTGTATGAGTGCTGATTTTCTGGTTTTGATAACTATGCTATGTACGGTATGTAAGTTGTTGGCAATAGGGAAATCTAGGTGAAGAGTAAACAGGAACTCCCTGTAATATTTTTGTAGATTTTCTGTAAGTCCAAAATTATTTCAAAATAAAAAGTTTAAAAAGAGAGGCTGAACTATCAATACATGTTTGTTTGGGTACTAATTGTAATTCCATTTTTCTTTCAAAAGGTTTTAGAAATGTCCAAAATAGTATGACTTTTATCAGTCAAGGATGCTCACTTTTTAAAGGTCATAGAAGATAGAGATCCTTAAGTAAAATGTTATTTTCCTTGACTCTCAGGATGACAGGTTCTGCCTATGTGTCTTTATGGTGCAGGCAGACCTCTGTGATGGAGCTTATAAATGGTGCAAACTCTTGCATAATCAGGCGACCCTTGGGATTATGTTGCTAGGAGTCTAGCTTCTGGTAAGCTTTCCCTTAACAAACAGGGATGAATAAATATTCAGTCAAAAATAGTCAAATTTTAAATTAGTGAAAACTGCTGTGACCCCTGGTGCTCATACAGAACATACTTATAACTCGGGCCAATTTGACCTGCAAGAATAGACTTATATCCGTACGCCTATACTACAGATTTCACTTATTAAAATATTACTATGCTTGTGATGTTTGAAGACATAGTGTGAGTTGTTTCATGTGCATTCCTTACCCAGTTCCCATCTTTTAGGAATGTGTATGGGTTTACATGACTGTCCTCTGACTAGGCCTTTACCAGGAAATTCTTGTTACAAAACTACCCAAAGTGGTGAGTGGGATGGCAGATTGTGATGGCTGTTGTTCTGTCATAATGAAATAATTTATATCCTTCTTGGGTAACAGGTGGCTGCTATCCCGGTTAATACACACTACTTTAAGTATGGAAGGAAAGGTTCAAGACATCATGATATTGCTGAAGCAGAATAACTTGGCTATGAAAACTATCACAAAGATTGAATTAGTTTTAAAAATGATGATCTTTTGTTAAATCCAAAGGGACATTTACTAAAAATATCAACATAGATAAATGGCAAACTGTAATATCAAGAAATTGGCATAGAATGGATTGAGCAATACTTTGAAGAAAACTCAGAATAAATTGTTCCAAGCAGACGCAATTGAATTAAAAACAGCTACATACCAACATGACATGCGATTCTTCTATGTAGCTGGAAATTAATCTATTGGCTGCACTGTCCAGATTTCTGTCCAAAGATGGTACAACCTTCATCACTGAACAGTCAACATTCCTGCAGTGATGGGCATAGCACTTCAGCACAATGCACAATCAGCCATCCAGCTTACCCTTCTTATTTTCATAACATTCCCTCATAATGAGGTGAGTACAGAATACTGTACCTATTGTACCTACTATGAAGGCAAAGAACCATCACCTGGTAGAGTAGCAAGTGCTAATGGAATCCCTACAAAAACAAACAAAAAAACTGAAAAACAGAAGCCACAGCCCAAAACTCATCAAATGATTGCTCCAGTTATTTAACCACTCATGGAAGAAAAAATAGTACACAGATGAATTTCAATGGTGTTTCAATTATACAAACTCAAGATGGGTGGCAAATGCTGCAGAAAACATTTGAGGTTATGTTATTTGTGTATTATACTTATGATAGTAGTATACTCCACATAGGTGAATTACACTCAACTTGGTATAGCTTTCATACATGTTATAGATAAAAAATAATATAAAAGAGAACTACAAAGCTTTTGTGCAGACATTGAAACTCTGATGAATGTGCTATCTAAATGGCAAATTAAGTATTTGTTTAAAAGGCTTTGTATATTTGAAATACAGTGTTATGATTTTCATTAAAATGTGCAAATGTAAGGATTATGTAAATCTACTTTATCCAGTGTGACTGGTCATCAAGGTATTAACGTAATGCAAAAATTATTTTAAAAACACTGGATATAGTGAGTAGATAGCTTGTTTAAATAATTAAGTGGCTTATTAGTATTCATTGGCCATTATCTATTTAGTCTCTGAATTAGACATTTTCCAAGCTTTAAAGTGGTAGTGCAGCAGGCATTTGTAAACAGTCACTTTCCATATAGCTTTTCTTCAAAATGTTTAGTTTATGGCATTCTTTTGCTTTTAAATGGAAGCACCAACCTGAAGTATATCAATGATCAGGAAAATCACACATCTCCTTCCACATTATATGATGCCTAAAGAAAGACAGAATTTACAAAGCCTCGAAAGAACTCTATATCAGAGAGTAAACCATAAAAACAGTGATAATTAGCTTGAAGAATATTACACTTACGGCAACTGAATTTGGGGATGTTCATTTGGAACATGAGTTTGTAGTTTTAAATGATAAACCCTAACTGAATAGAACCTTTTTGAAGAACTCCTAAAACAAACACTTAGTTAATCGTAAGAAGATAACCTTTCATTTAACTTACTTTTATAGTGATACATGGTTTTTCATTTGTGGTATCTTATTGGAATCTCCACAGTAATCACAGAACTTGGGTGGAGAAGCTATTACCCATATCTTAGAGATGAAGTTTGTGAGATTAAGTAGCCTGAGGTCAGATACAGTAATGAGGCCAGGACTGGACCCCAGATCTCCTGAAACAATATATGTAAAATCCCTAGGGCTGTGCCTGACCATCTATATGAACTGGATGAAAGATGCCTCCTTTTCCTATCCCACCCGAGCAAGGTGCTCTTTTCCACCTCAAAATACTGCCTAGTCCTGTAGCAGTAGATTTAAACAGTACACAGAATAATTGTAGATGAAACTTGAATGACACCAAAATGAAGAAAACAAAATAGGCCCATTAGTTATAATATCAGCTGCAAACCAAAGCAATTCAGAGATTTTTAACGGTAGAAATTACCTTTAGCTTTACGATAAGTTTCCATTCTTAAAGTGGAATGGTCTGCAATAAAAGCTAGTAACCATGAAATAAGTCAAAATAACTGCTTTAGTAGTATATCGATCAAGAAAATGTTTTCTGAGGAAACTATCACATGAAGGAATACATCTCTATTAGCCAATGCAGCCATAAGTAAAAATGGTAATGAGGTAAAATTGGTCCTGATGAGGGTAAAACAATATGAAGAAATTGAAAAGGTTCTTGTTAAGCTTAATTCATTTTGACATATTTTGAAAAGAAATCTCAACTGCATTGTTGGAAATCTTATTAATTAACCCAGGAATTCGTTATCATTTTTTGCTTCTATGCTTTAATTTGTACTTAAGGATAAACTATGAATAAAACATGAAAACCAGTGAATTTTCTTCTTCTGCAATCATATATGTCCTATTCTATATAATACCTCATCTGCCCTCATATTTTGTTTATACTCTAGTACATAATATTTGGATTTGGTGACCTTGGCAATAGGACTTTCATTACAAAAAGTACTCACAAATCTGAAACTGATCAATCAGGTGTTCAGGGAAAAAATTAAGAGAACCTAGTTTTGTAGCAGTATGTTTACAAAATATAAATATACTTTGACTAAAAAACTTCCAAATGCCATCATTTTCCTCCTAAACGGTGATACTTTCGCCTTACACTTTCTCAGTCTGACTTTAATTATCTTCTGACAGCTGACTGATCCCTGCCAAGTGCAAGTATGGATAATGAGCTATAACTCAGTAAAGGGCTTCTCTAGGTTATATGAGGATTATGATCACTGTATTCAAATTCTAAATCAAGTACAAAAAATGTAAACTATAACAAGGCTGCAATCCCTCATGCCTACCGAAATTCTTTAATTTTGACTTTTTAAGTTCATCTATTTTGATAAGTAGGTTTTAGTAGAGTGAGCTGTAGACTGGCTTAGTTCTACAAAGTCTATATCCTATCTTATAAAACAAGCAAAACTTACCACTTTCATGCTATTGTTCATTTTACTCATTTCAAAGCACATCATATTTCAAAAACATATAGATTAGCAAATTTAAATTATGTGCATTCAGATGGGACTCACCTTTAGAGAATCAAAACAGGCCACCACACGACCATTTTCCACGTGGCAATCTCTTGGAGGATGGGCAAACTTGCAATCTGCATCAGCTCGAGAGCAAGTTCCTCTCTGAAATTCTCTACAGACTTCTAAAGTCAGCCACTTGGTATCACGAATCAGGGCAACATTGACAGCCGTCATACTGAAAGCAAAATTAATACCAAGTGCACCCTCTTTAGGACAATATTACTGTGAATTGTTAAAGGATTAAAGATGAATTCAAGGTAAATGTGAAGAGATAACAGGTTGCTTTGGTGAAATGTCAATTTGTTAGCACTTAGGTTTTCATTTAAGTCAAATCCAGTCTAGTCAAACAAAAAGCCAATCTTAAAATTAAAATTGTATTGGAATAACTAAAAATCAAATTAGAGACCAACTCCTAAGAAGGCAACTGTAAAGGTTAAGAAATTGATTGTTTTATTTTGCTCCTTTACCAAATTTACTTCAAATAATTGGCAGACTTTCAAAAGAATTCTGTGCTCTCCAGATGATGTTTTCAATTATTCTCGCAAAAAGCATATGCTGCTGGCTGCCCTTCAATTTGTGGAATGGTCTCAGGTTGGGGGGAGAAAAGCTTTTCTATTTCTTAGCTTTAAAGAATAAGATTGGGAAGGATGTTACAACCTTAAAAAAAAAGTTTTGTTGCAAATCAAGAAGAGGGAGAATGACTAAGAAAACTGAGAATCACAGAAAAAAAAACGAAAAGAAATGGAAAAGTTGCTGACAGTCACCTACAAGCACACCAGGATTTTTTTTTGGGGGGGGAGCGGGTGGGAAGGGTGTGGCAGGGAGAGGGGTTTATATAGAAACAGTTCTAACGTAGAATCCAAGCAGCAGAGTTTCAGAAAACGCACTTTTCAGAACCTGCAAGAAAAAATAAATAAAATTAGCTAAAATAATACAATGCTTCCGTTTCAAACTCTGGATTTGGAAAAGAAGTCACCATATCCTATTTAAAACAGGAAGCATCTAGATGCAGACAGTGCAACACAGTGCAGTCAGCTATTGTCAATAAAAAGGACATTTCCTAGTGTAAAACTGTGCCTATACAAGGAAGCAACTGCTTAGATTTACTGTTGTACTACAAGACTAGGCAGCAACCCAAACTTTAATTTTTTAAAAAACGATTGTTTCTTTTTGATGTGTTTAGGGTAGAAATTCATTCAGGGATCTACTGTGCAGAAAATGCCAGTTTGACACGACAGTCCCTTATGTATTCACGATCCACCGTGTCTCTCCAATTTTTAGAGGCTACCAAAGACCTGTCTTTAAATTGGCTTTACTATGGTCGATTGAAAGCTTGATTATCTGTTCTCAAAATTTGGAAAACAGGAATTGCTAAGATAACTTAAGTCGTTCTAAGAGGTAACTTGTGAGTGTGTTTAAAATTTAATTGTTGATAATCACATAAAACAGTCACGACACAACCGGCTAGAGACTCACTGCCTATGAGGTAGAGACCTCACTGCCTGGAGGGTGGAAATGTAAAATGTGCTTCAGATAAAGAAAAACTCTTTGAAAAGATACTGCATTTTCTGTATATGCTCTCTTAGTCTCAATGAAGGGAAATGAGAGGAACTCTGAATAAGGTTTCAGCATATGAGAGACACAAAGCACTGTTCCGTAATTCATTAATTACTGTGCAGCTTCAAGGTCTGCAGTTTATCCCAGTGTCAACCAGCAATAATTCCGAGCAACTCAGTTGAGAAGATACATGAAAGGTTAATTTACTGGCATTATGCCATAAACACATACTAAAATAACACTAAAACAAAAGTAAGCTCTGAGTATCAGAAAAATCAACTAATTGTTAACTCCATCAAAAAGTAGAATTAGGGCCGGCCGGGTGGCGCACTGCTACAGTGCGCCGCTTGGGAGCGTGGTGGCGCTCCCGCCGAGGGTTCGGATCCCACATACAGACCGGCCGCTCACTGGCTGAGCGAGGTGTGGGCGCAACACCGAGGGTTGCAATCCGTTGCCGGTCACGAAAAAAAGACAAAAAGGAAAAAAAAAAAAGTAGAATTAAAGCTTTTGAAAATATTTCATTTATTGTTTTGAACATTTTCAATAATTTGTCAGAATCTGAATTTGCTATTTGTCTTTTCTGTATTCAAGATAAAATTCATTATCACCTGATTTTTCAAGTATTATTGAGAGATTAAGTACCTAGGAAATTCTAGTGAGCTTATCTATTCAAGAGCAAAACATGTCTTTCTCTGAGTCATTCTTCATGGAAATCTTTCTAAAACATACTATATGTAGCTTTGCCTTCTTAAAAATAGTGAACATATACAATACACTTTTTTTAGTTATAGACTCCCTAGAAAAGAGGTTCTTGAACGCTATCACCACAAAGAAGTGATAAATGCTTAGGTGATGGATATACTGACTATGCAGAGGGGATCATTATACAGCATATGCATGCATTGAAATAACATGCTGTACCCCATAAATATGTACAATTAAAAATAATATATATATATATATATTTTTTTTCTCACATCATTTGGTCTCTGGTTAAAGATATGGAGTCATTAAGTCCTGGGAAGTATTATAGTTTTCTTCCCTCAGTGACAGACTGTAAATTTTCACTGCTACTCCCATCTCTCTTACTGCCACAATATCTGCCATAGTAAATTTTTCAGTTCCCTTCTGGAAACCCTAATAGCTAATCATGACTGTTGAGTAAGAGTTAGTTACCCACTGCATGAGAGGCCTAAGCAGCAAAGGGGCAGGGCTTTCCTGCAGAAATTCTATGACTGCTCTTACTGTTTTGGGGGCCCTTGAACACGCAGGGTCAGGTTCTAGAGAGTTAAGGTTGTCAGTTAAGGTTGGTCTCTAGAAAAATATTAGTTTTTTTTTTAAAAAATAGCGTGATGGGGAAATGCAAATCAAAATCACGTGATATCACTTCACACCCACTAGGATGGCTATAATAAAAAAGACAGAGAAATTGGAACCCTCATACATTGTGGCGGGAATGTAAAATAGTGCAGGTACTGTGGTAAAACAGTCTGACAGTTCCTCAAAATGTTAAACAGGATTACCATATGACCTAGCACTTCCATGCCTCAGTATATAGGCAAAATAATTGAAAACAGTTTTTCAAACAAATCCTTGTACAGGAATGTTCATAGCAGCACTATTTACAATAGCCAAAAGATGGTAACAACCCAAGTGTCCACCAACAGATTAATGGATAAACAAAAAAATGTGGTATAGCCACACAATGGAGTATTATCCCACTATTAAAAGGAATGAAGTACTGATACATGCTACAACATGGATGGACCTCAAATACATTATGTTAAGTAAAAGAAGAGAGTCACAAAAGGCCACCTATTGTATGATGTCATTTATATGAAATATCCAGAATAGCCAAATCCACATAAACAGAAAGTAGATTAGTAGTTGCCAGGGGTGGGGTGAGGGGAGAAGGAGGAGTGACTGCTTAATAAGTATGGGGTCTCCTTTGGGGGTGATGAAAATGTTCTGGAATTAGTGGTGATGTTTGCACATTTTTTTTTAGTATATGATACTAAAACTCATACACCAAATTGTACACTTTAAATGGATAGTACATGAATTACTTTCTTTTTCTTTTTTTCTTTGTTTTGGCCTGTAACTTCTAATGGGACCCTGGTCAATTCCTCAAAGCAGTTCCAGCCAGTACATGTCTTCCTTAAGACTGGAACTATTTCAGGGGCACGGGCTCCAAAGGAACTAGATGCAACAAAAAGGAGCTGGTGTTAGGATGGGAGAAGTTCTCAGCTCTGCAGTTCCGACTATGTATAAAAGACAGGGAGAGGCGCCAGTTTTCCCTGTATTCTTAAGAAGATCCACTTTGTTTAGGGGACAGCTTTATCTTCACTACCTTAGACTTGAGTAATAGGAATACAGTTTTGCTTTTTATGATTTATAGTCCTCTAATGCAGAACATAAAAAGTTACCATTTCTTAGTGCACTTGTACATTGTTGTACATATAGTTTACAAGGGCTTGTATTTCGTTGATCTTTGGGTCTCTCAAAAATACTCTAAAGCATGAGTGATAACCCCAAAATGCCAATGAAAGCGCAATGAAGGTCATAGAGGTTAAATTACTTATTCGAAGTTACAGAGCCATGACTCTAGGCAAGATCTTCTGACTCCATATCTCATGCATAGATCCCAGCAGAGAAAATGTAGTAGAGATCATTTCTTATCTCCCTTGGGAATCGTAAACAAGGTAAGCCAGTCATTTTTGTAGAATATTTGTGACTCTTTCTCAAAATTACATTAATGCCTGATGTGTCACCAATTTCATAATATCCCTGAGGTGTGCTGGGCAGAATATATCCAGCATCTACTATGTGCCAGGCACTGTTCTAGATACTGAACAAGACTGGTAAGGTCCGTAGCCTTGTGGAACTTCGTTCATTTCAATGGAGAAATGACCTAAGGCACAGAGAAGTGAAATGATTATTAGTTTATGAAGGGCTGAAAGTCGACATTAGGCATTCTGACTTCAACACAAGCCTCTAATTCACCCCGAATGGTACACAAAGCACAACGACTTAAGAATACTCTTAAACACTCAAACACTATTGCATAGAAGTGAGTCACTGAGAGGAATACCTCAGAATTACTCACACTAAGTCTTATTGCTCCCCAGATTCTCCTTAAGAGTCGGTACGACTGTTCTTGTCTCACAGATGGCGAAATGGAGGTGAAGAAAGATTAAGTAATTTAACTTGCACAACTTCATGTAACTAGTAGATGATCGAGCCACAGTTCAAACTCAGGCAGTCTGATTCCAGAACCCACTCTCTTAGCCATGCCACAATACTGTGTCTCTCTTACGGCATGTACCACATTCTTCCTCATTCTAGCTGGCTGGGCCCCTTAACTTTTATCCCTTACTAGACTGTAAACTCCTTGAGAGTAGAGATCATGTCTTAGCTTTGCTGGCTGTATCTTGTCATTGGAGGTTAGAGTGTTATAGCAATCCCCAGGATTCCTATTTTGAAAGGTATAAGGATTACACGGTAATTTAAAATGAACCCTTCTGTCTTACAATGCTAGAAAGTTTTGTCAGTTGAGCACCCTCTTAAGCTGGCTGAGGTTTGGCTACTTCTTTCAGTTTTGAATCCACTGGACCTGTAAAGTTGAGTATAATTTCTCACAATTCTAGCCTTAAAATTGGGATGATAATACCTGGGATTCTTCATACATAGTACATTCAATCTCCATAAAGAATGGACTATTTGTAGGTGGAGCACAGAGGATTTTTAGGGTAGCAAAACTATTCTATATGACACTGTGATGGTGAATACATGACCTTTTGCATTAGGCAAAACCCATAGAACTATACAATACAAAGAAGGAACCCTAATATAAAATTAAGTTAATAATAATATAGCAATATTGGTTCATAATTGTAACAAATGTACACACTAATGTAAGATGTCAGTAATAGGAGAAAGTGTATATGTGGGTGGAGGAGGATATGGGAACTATCTGTATTTTCTGCTCAATTTCTATGTAAAACTAAAACTGCTATAAGAATAAAGACAAAAAGAAGTTCATTTCATTTTCAAAAATCAGAAAAAAAGAGAATGGTCTATTCCTGCTCAGTTGATAGCAGCAAAATCTTATAAAAATATAGAATACTGAAATAATTTCTGTCTTTATCTTTGAATAGAAGGTTAATCTTTGGAATGTTTTCACCCAACAGTGGGTGTGATGAAACTGAACTGGTGGTGTGAGTGGAGGTGGGGGAGGTTTCACTTTGACCCACAGGAATAAACATTCCCTAAGTATTCTTCCTTGAAAATAAAATAATTAATTTTGACTTTTAATCAATGCTCATTTATAAGAATTTTAGATAAGATATAACATAAATAGAAACACATTTATTTTAAAATTACATATACATGATTCACTATTAAGTGCATCCTCTGAAAAGAAGTAGATTATTTTTTTTTAAGGATTCACATCTTTTCTCATGAACGTTATCTTGAAGGTAAAGCAAAACAAAACAAAACAAATACTTTCTATGGATCTACTGGAAATGGTAACTTGTTCCAGAGCTGTTTGCAAGGCCACTGCCAACAACTACTTTTCCTCCACTTTCCTTATCTCCTCTTTTCTTTTGCTTTCTCTGCACAAGCCAGCACATAACATAGAAATACTGCCAATGCCTGGTCCAGAAGATCACAAAGATACTGTTTGGCACCTAAAGCAAAAACTGAAGAGGCATTCCTTTAAATGCATTTATCAACCTCCTGAATAAACAATGAAAACAATGTTTTCTTTCTTTCCATTTTAAGCTCTCTGTACATCTGTATTACCTCTAAATTTTTTGTGGCCATTTATTTTGGCTCTACAAGTATATGACACACCTGCCGCACGCTGCTTGAATTGGCAGGCTGACAAGATTTAAAAGCCTTCGTTTTCGAATTTGCTTCAAGTCCTATTTCCCTCACGTGTTTTGGTTAGTGGCCCACCACCTCACGTTCTTTCAGGCATATGAGATGTGCTCAGCACTGCAGATGGAAACCATGATCTCATAGGCATCCTACACAAAACCAAGTCTTCCGTCCAAAAAAAAAATTTTTTTTTTAAGTTTCATTGCATTTTTTCACAATACTCCTGGGATAATAAATTTCATATACCTTTTTCAAAAAGCAGGTAAGTCAAGTTTTTTTTATTTCGTAAAGCAATTAAACGACCCACCTCAGTTCATACATATGGTCATAGAAGGAAAAACAGGCGCTATAGTGACCCTTTTGAACATAGCTTTAGCAATGAATGTAACTGGTTTTGTTTGTCAATGGAGTTTGTTTTCAAAGATGTATCAATTTTTAAATAATATATGGCAAGAATGATGAGAACTTGCTAATAAATGTCATTTAAATATTTTAGACTAATCCAATCTAATATAAATACAACTTAAAACCTAGATTGTAAACATAGTTATTAAATAACACTGATTAAGTGCTTATGTATGTGCATGGGACAGAAACCCCACTGCCATTAAAAGATTTTCTTTTGGGGCTGGCCAGTTAGATCAGTCAGAGTGAGGCCTTGTAACACCAAAGTCAAGGGTTTGGTACTGGCCAGCTGCCAAAAAAAAAAAAAAGATTTTTCCCTTAACAAAAATTGGATTTAAAGCTGAAGACAACAGGAGCTTAACATTTGATAATCCCAGTCCTATAATGCTCAAGCATTTGAGATAAGTGAACTACAAAATGTCACAAGACTAATTGTGTTTAATATACGCAAGGTGATTTTGCTGACAATTCATTCAATGAATATTTATCAGGCATCTAATATGACCCAGGCACTGATCTAGGTGCTGGAGAAACAAAAACCGTACATCCAAGTGGGTGGCAGCAGGTGAGGAAGGTGGGGGGTGGAGGGAGGCAGAAAAAAAATGAAGAAACATATCCATCATTCATTTTATCCCATTCAACAAAAAGTTACTATCGAGGCATGTGAGGCCTTTAAAAATGTTCTTTTGGGAAATATCAATCAATCAATCAAACTTTGTACACCAACTATTTGCACAGACCTGCGTCACGTGCGTCTGGGGAATTAGAAGAACTTTAAGGCACCACCTCTGCACTCAAGAAGCCCCTAATTTAATTGGGGAGGTAAGAGCAATATATATGAAATAAAAGCAAACAATGCAGACAGTTAAGAGCAAAATTCAGCAACGTTAACAACAAATGCTATTAGAGTTCTGAGACAAGAATGTCACTAAGGCCTGGAGTAGCCACCACAGGTGTTTTCAAGGAACAAAAAGTAGATCTGGGCCTTAAAGAATGGAAGGACCCAGGTGAGGATGGGGGCGGGGGGCAGAGGGCGTTTTTGGAAATAGGAACAGCAGCAATGAGGGCGAGAAGATCAGAGAGGGCGCTGGGCATTTGCAGGCTGGTGAGCATGCGTGGGCTGGCTGGGATGGCAGGTTTCTCCTGGGGAAGAGAGATAACATGTGGGTGGTTTCTGAAGGACCTGGACAGTGACCCAAGGGGTATATGTTGGTTATAAAAATAGAAGCCTCTCTCAAACTTAGTGTCTATAAACGCAGACTGTTCACTCTGATCTGCCCTGAAAAAATGTTTGTATTAAAGGAGTCCACAACACACAATCAGAGTAAAGTTCATGAATCCACCATGCTCTGGAAGAACAAAAGACGAAGGGAAGGTGGATAAGGATCAGAGTATCTCTCCCCACTTCACAGGCTCTGCGAGGCCAGGGCAGGCAGCGGTTCAAGTCCGACAAGCATGAAAAGCAGATTGAGAAACAAACTGAAAAGTGCAGCTTCTTGTTTGCATTTTGCTCACGACCCATTTAGGTGCACATAACTGCATTCCTATTTCCTGAATTGACTCAAATACTTTTCAGTCTTAATCTCGATAATGGAAATTCCTTTAAAAAATGTAGTTGACATTTCAACAAAGATTTTTTTTTTCTTTTTTAAGTTAGATTTTTCTGAAGAATAAGCTCATGCCAGGAGCTAAATTTGGACAGTAACTTTTTGGCTATAATGGTATGCTGTAAATTCCTAGTATAGGGCTATAACCAGCACCCCAGTGGTTTGAAAGTGTGTTCATGCTCCTCTCAAAATGCATATTGAATTGAATTTTCAGGGCCAATGTACTCACTGATAAGATGTGGTTGAACATTCACACACCAACACACACACACACTCACACACTGAAAAATAATAAAAGCTATCACTAAATGTTGTTAAGTTTAAATACCGTCATGTCGCTTAATGAAGGTGACACGTTCTGAGAAATGCGTCCTTAGGAGATTTCATCGTTGTGCGAACATCACAGAGTGTACTTACAGAAACCTCGATGGTATAGCCATTGTAATCTTATGGGACCACTGTCATATGTATGGGCCATCGTTAACTGAAATGTCATTATGCCTTTACTTACAAATAGCCCTTGTCAAACATGTAAGTCACAAGAGAGTGACTATTTATCAGAGAGATAAACTAAGGTAGCATGTAAGTGATTTAACAGCATAAAGAGATTCATTACTGTACCTAATAGGCATACAGTGAGGGCTTCCTTATGTAAATTCATCACTGCCATTATAGTCAATAAATTCAGATTCTCAGTCTGAATACAGAGCACCTGCTCCTTATTAGAAGCATGTATAAAACTAGTGAAAGGACAGAGGGGAAAAAAAAGCTTTGTGGTTGAAAATGTTGAGAGAGTCACAAATATACCCTCATTTCAAAGACTAATGTCAAAACTTCTAGTTGACTTGAAGGGAGTTTTCTGGGAAAATGAATTTTCTAGGAAAAGTGTCTACAAGAGTTCTAGCCCTTTGTGTCTGCAGTTACTGTTTTTAGAGGCAATATTTCACATTCATATCATACACATAACTGAAATATATATCTATAAACCAACTGCCTGAAAGTTCATTGGAAAGCTCACTGCTTTAGTAAAAAGTAAACAGTGAAATGTTAAGAGCACAGACAGGACAGAATCTTAAGTTCTGCATTTCCCAATCTTCACACATACCTGAGAGTATCTTTCTTTAAAGGCTCCTAAAATAAGAATTTCATTTTTCTCTTGATATTCCAGAGTGATTTATGCTGGACTGGAAATTATAGCCCTTCCTTTATAGAAAAATTTAGAGGAACTGTAAAATAGGCTGGCTTTTAAATATCTTTTAATTGAATTTTGGACAAGTAGTCAATGCCCTTGCTAACTCTAAAGAAGGGTGTGTAACTATAATACAGTAATTATAAAAAGTCATCTTTCTGGCCCAGATAGTATAGTTCTCTTCTGTCTCCCAAGGTCAATCTCAACAAGTCTCAAAGGAAAGATTAAACCCCAAAACTAGAGGGGAGCAGGAAAGATTTGTTTAATTATATGATGAGATTGGAAAGCACCACCTTCACCTATAATTTAGTACTCATCTTCAATGAGAAGAATTCTATAAAATCTATCAATTTCAACTCTGGTTTGCCTCGATAACTAGGGAAACAACTTCCGTGACTACTTTTGCAAGGCATGTAATTTAAATCCAGATTTCAGGTTTTAAAAAAGGGGGTGGATGATCAAGTACACATCAAATAAGCAAATACTCCAAATAACTGTAAATGAGCTCACAACAGAGTTATCAAAGCCAATGAGGAACAAAGTAACATATTGATTACTTCAACCTTGAAAGGAGGCCCAGAAAGGTTCATCTAGTTTGCTAAAATGCCTGAAATTTTTACTGTACACGTGAAGAGCTCGTGATGTAATTTCATCATATCTGATATCCTGACAATCTGTGATCAGAATGGGTGGCAGATTCTCAAAAGTTTAACCCAATTGTCCTAGTTCATTTAGTTTCCTTCACTGGCAACCCATATCCATGTTGAAGCTTAATTCCTGGCTCTGGAGTTATTTTCACACTGCTGAAAATCAAAAAGGCATCGTCTGCAGTTTTGAATCTCTGGGGATAGACAATCCCTTGCTTCTGAGGTTATAAGCACTTACTGACCTCTGTGAGTCTGTGTTTTCCACTAATTTCAATGCAACTGCCTTGACACGCTCTTTTAGTTTCAGAGAACAACCCCCTTTTTGCACACATGGTTTTGTGGCAACTCCTTCTACACTGTAGATTTTCCAGACTTTGGACTCTGCTTTTCTATTATATTTTACCTGAACCTCTCTACTTTCTAACGCTTGTCATAATCAGACTCAGTTTATCTGCTCATAACCACTTGACCCTCCTGGTCAAAGTGTGTTGTCAGCCAAAACTTCTAATATCTGGCACATTTGTCCTGTTAAGCAAATATTTGCTTTTGTCCTCTCTTTTTCCAGTTTCTACTTACGTGAGCCCCCCCCCCTTTTTTCCTGCTATCCTCTGGTCAGGATAAACAGGCTCCATACAAAATATTGTCTACATTAATTTCTAATCAACTGGGATACTGGGAATTCTATTGAGTAAGAATTTCAAGAGTGAGTTTAGGGTTCAGAAAATAACCTCTAACACACAATGAAGAGGATAAATTTTCTCTGCTTAGTACATTTTGTGATGTAGTCTAAAGCCATTATCTTGGCTAATAACTAATCAACATTTCTAGGTATTAATAATAGTTAACATTAATGGATCTCTTATTCTGTGCCAGGAACTGTTCTAAGTATTTTATATTCATTATCTCATTCAATCTTCTCCAATATCCTATAAGGTAGGTACTATTAAGGAGCCATGTTAAAGTCTAATTTAAAAACAAAATCTGTTTCTCAAAAATTTCATTTCTAGACTTGTCACTAAATAGTTGTATGGAATTTTTCAATATTTAAAGTTCTCAGCAATCATAATAGAATCATAAACATCAATTTTAAAAATCTCCAAGTTCTCAATTTTCTTCCCAGTTTCCTGCAATTACAATATGAAAGCTTATTACTCCCTATCCATGGAAGCCAGAAAATCATAAATTGCTTATAATTTGGGGGGAATATCTTCTCATGCATATCTCGCAAATAAGTTAGAAACTGCCTGACACACTGGGTTTAAAATCACCCATTCAAAAGAACATGTGGTCCAGAAATCTGGCATCCAGCTGGCAGAAGGGAAGCATAAAAGCCTTTGGGCATAGTAAATCCCTCCCCCAATAATAAAACTTCCCTACCAAAAAAAAAAAAAAATGGTTATCTATATCAAAGTGAAAACTTTGAACCAAGATTCACAAATTATGGAAAAAAAAACCTGTGAAGCTATACTACTACAAGAAGGTTGCCAGTATCTTCAAAAACTCAAATCTCTCTGTAAAATCATAAAGAGAAAGCAAAATAAAAAGGATTTTATCACAAGACAGTTTTAGGACAAGATCGAGTACAAGCCTGCAAAAAAAGCAGGGATTTGGAAATAAAACTCAAGGGAAATGCTGAAGTCAAACCAGCGAGGAAGCCTGTATACCAAGGTAAATACAAACATATATGAAAAATAAGAAGATACCTATAGATTAAGAATCATCTCAACAAATCAACACAGTTTAAATGGCCAGGCAAAATCTGGAGGAGGAGAAGCAGTGATAGCCTAAACAGTAAGTTAAAAAGAGCATTTTCACTTATACTGAGGTGAAGGGAATGTCCATCAATACTGATGGAATCTTGTATTTACCACGCGTTCATCAATTTAAAATCACGAGCATACACATTATAGGGGTGGTCAGGAAATTAAAGCTAACATTTTATCATTTATCTTACCAACTACAGGACTGAATGATTTAAGTCATTAAATTTGACAGCCATATAGTTCAATATATATATGAAGGAGACCAAAATGCCTTGATTCTATTTAAAATAACAGTATAATCCCACAAAAGTACATAGAGGTTCTCAGCAAATACAAACTTCTTCAACTCAATGACATAAAACTGAGCTTAAATTTCCAGAGTCCAAATATGAATGGTGTTATCAATCACACATACTACTAAACACTTGTTCTACTAAAGTATTCAAGCCTTAAAGCAACGAAGCAGCTTTCACACTAGTAATCACTGAAACAACACAACTCAGGTTATCAGGTTTGTCAAAAGTCAAATAAGACTCATTCAGCAATGGATGATGATTCTGAGATTGCTAGAGTTGGAAATAATCCTGAAAGATCAAGTCTAGCTCATTACTCAGTAAATGAAGGCCTCTAAACCATTTAGAATAAGATGGCTTATATCCAGTCATTTAAAGAATATTGATAGTAGTTGTCCCTAATTATTCTTTCATAAATTTACTCACTAAAGAAACATTTATTAAGGACTAACTTAGGGCCACATAACTGGATGTTGAGGATACACACATGGATAAGCCACAGCCCCTCATGTTTATATTTTATTTTCAAAATTTAAAATAAATTTCCAAAAGAAAATCTTAGTGGACAAATTACATGATTTTAGGAATCTAGATTATGTGTATATATAACAACCTGTTTCCAACGAAGGATCTAATGGGCTTCCCCATAGGACTTGCAAAACAGAATTCCTGCTGTCTAGATGTGTATATACATACACGTCTTTTTTTTTTTTAATTTGTGTTTAAGCCCACAAGGTTACTGAAGAATAGGCCAACCCATAATATCATTAGGAACCCATCCATTCCATGGCCATGTCCCTCAGCTATACTCCCATTATCTCTTAAGTGGCAATTCTGTCTCTGCAACAAGCATCCATGTAATTTTCCTGTGCTTTGACTCTGCTTTTCTCTTAAATGAAGGCTTCTGAAGCCTTCACTGCTAGAATATTTTCTACTGATACCTCCTCTTCCTTACCCCCAATCACTCCTGCATGTATTGCAATATGGCTTCCATCTCCACCACTCTACTAAAACTGCCCTAGATTCAGTGACCACATTCAAGAACAACACTGGACATGGGGTACAAATGCAATTTCTGGTAATGGGCATCCTGCCAGTATGAATCTGGCCCTCACGTCATGGGTACGAGGGGTGACATTTAGCTTTGTATCTCATGAATATTCATAATAAAATAAGTAAATAAATAAAAATAAAAAACTAACATTTACACATTTACCCCCCATTACAAAAAAAAAATGATAATAAAGTAAACACTGCTGGAACTGTAGGTACATTTACTATTACCCAGCCCAGCAAAGAACCTGGCAAAACCAGACTCTCAATAAATACTAGCTGAGTTAAATATTATATAAATAGTAAAGGTGGTAGGTAGTATGCCTTTCATAGTAGTCACTCATTAAACAAAACTTCAAATTGTCAGCAGTATACGGGCATAAGTGCATATTTACAAAAACTAACTTTTTCCAACACGTATTAAGGACTATGTACAAGGCATTGGACACGGTTCCTGTTCTCACGAACTTTATTATTTATTTATTTAATTAATTTGGCAGCTGGCCGGTAGAGGGATATAACCCCGGACCTTGGTGTTATCAGCACTGCACTCTAACCAACAGAGCTAACCGGCCATCACTGTTGTCATGAACTTTAATAGTTTTAACAAACTATAATTTCCATGCCACATACTTAATAAACCTGTTTACAGAAAAGGAAGCGCAACATAAGTTTGTTTTTTAAAAAATACACTTTAAGGTCTTATAGAAGTAGGGAATGTGCTTTCTTAGAAAGGGAGAAATCCTACTCGTTCCTCTAGAGCCAGCTTCTCAACTTCACCAAGCAGAAGGGATCAGTCAAGGAGTGCTCAAAACACTTTTCAAATGCAACTCTCCACCAACAGTCCATTATATCATAGTTGTGCATCTATTTCTGTGAATCCCTTCAAAGCAGGACCTAGCCTGGTGCCTGACACTTTTAACAGGCTCTCAGTCCTTTTTTTTTTTTTAAATTTTGCAGATGAGGAAACTAAGGCCCCCCAAAGTGAAGAAAGTCTGGTGTTGTGTCACGTATAGAATAAGCTTTAGAATCACAAAGGCCCAGATTTGAACTTTGGTCAAGATATTCAATCTCAGTATCTCAGTTTTCTAGCAGGAATAAATCATGTGACAGATGTGCAAACCCCCGGTGTGAGGCAAGCACTCAGTAAACTCCAGATCCCAGTTAATGATACTGAACTGGGATTAGACATAGTAGGGGGATTGTTAGGAATTTGAAGAAATTTTTTAAGTGGGCAAATTATGGTATTTATTTGGTGTTTTAATTTTCACTTTAGCCAAAGTAAACATTTAAATAAATTCAGTGTGGAAGAGTGCAAAGGACCTAGATGGAAAAGGGTAAACAGCTGCCCTAGGGACAGAACACAGAGCTGATGTAACAGCATCCTTAGAGACTGGAGCAAAACCTACCCAGATATCAGCAACATCAGCTACTTAAATAGGCAAAAGTTTTAAATAATCAAAATAAAGAAAGGTATGCTTCAAGATGGCACAAAGAGAATAAAAGAAAGCAGTACCTTTCCAGATTTGGGGGCAATACATTTTCTAGATCTTTTAAAAGGAAGATTAATTTTTAAATAAGTAAATAAAGTCTCATTAAAAAATTGGAAACTTTACACAACTGAGCACTTACGAAAACAAAAGACAGAGAAAAAATCAAATATCCTTCCTTTTTTAAAAAAACCCAGCATAGCATAGTGCATAAAAATAGGATTCTGGAGCCAGAAGGCCTTGTTCATAGTTCCACCTCTTACCTACTAATTGAAAGACCTTGGGCAAGTTACCTCACCAATCTGTACTTCAGTATTCTCATCTATAAACTGGTGTCAATAATAGTATCAATCTCATAGGGCTGTTTTGTAGACTAAAAGGAGTTAATAATACTTATAAAGCACTTAGAAGGGTGTCTGACACAAAGTAAACACTAATTAAGTGCTTCTGAAATAAATCACTTGAACTCATTTGTTCAACATGGAAATAGAAATCTGATAAACTTCATCCCATTATTTTACAAAGACTAAAAAAAAAATTTAATGATTTGCTATGCATTTATTCTAAAGCCATCAAGTTCCTTATAAAAATACTGTATTTACAAGATGAAAAACTCTCGATACGAACAAAGATACCGAGGAAAAATAAAGGCAAGTGGTTTGCTTATTTTCTGTTTCTCCAGAAGGATCTATAGGTGAAAGCTATAGAGAGATACTTTTTAACTCAACACAGTGAAGGGCCTTCTCCATGGCTTGAGCTCTTCAACGGTGCATTGAACTGCTTCACTAGGTGGTGTACTTCTCTTCACTGGGTTTCTGTCACACTGGATGGGAACCTGGACTAGAAACCTTAAAATCACCATGCAAGGCTAAGATGCCACGAGTAAGTAAGTTTTTATTTTAGTATCAGAGAGGAAGTGCATTACTCAGTTGTGTGCTACGTGCATGGCACTGCACTTGATCTTTGAGTAACACAAAATGCATACAACACAGTTTCTTCCCTCAATGTGTTTATAATCTGGCTGGAGAGAGAATCTCACACCCCAAAACAATTAGAGGCAGTATATGATTAAATTCTGTATCTCACCTGCCTATAACCACAAGCTCCTACGAATATAAAATGACAAACTGTGCCCTCTTAGAATGTTCTCTTTTATCCAAAGGTAATGTTTCTTGTAAATCACAATGACTGTATCTATGGGAACAAAAGAAATAATCACTGCAGGGTTCCTATTTCCCTTTAACGCCAATTGGAGAAGTGTTATATCTACCAAGATCTCCGAAATGCAAAGCACTACACTGATAGCAGCAGATACAGAAAATGCAGGAAATAAAAAGAAAAAGAATAAGCCTACAGATTTGTATTATGCATAAGAATCTGTGCTTTTTACTGGTAAAGTTGTTCAGTCATGAACACGAGCAGACCTGAAGCTAAGAGGCATTCACCCACATTTTTGCTTTAATATGAAAGCCCGAATCACAGACTCACAATGTGGGCAGGCAGTGATAATCTACAGGCCAACTCCATTTTTCAGAGAATACAATAGGTCTATGGAGGATAAATGACTTGGTCATAGCTACAAAGAGAGTTAGCAATAGAGCCAGCACAAGAGATCAGTTCTGATAACCAGAGTTGAATACTTTGTTCTATACCTCGGAGAAAGTTTTAATCTCAATCTCAATCTCTTTCCCAATCTCGATCTCCCTCCTTTCCCCTCGCTCTCCCTTCCTGTTCCTCTCGCTCCCTCTCTCTCCTCTTTATCTTCACACTTGAACTTTTAATTTTTATGTTATGAAAATACATGCAATCATAAGAACCGAAGCCACTATAGCTCTACTTAAAAACCATTCTATTTATTTGAATGGGAAGTTAAAATAAATGCTTTCAAAAGTTCAGAAGAAATAGAGTAATGGCCTCCTTTGGCAAAGCACACTCTAAAACTGCTGGTAAACCGCTAGGGAAGTTAATAGATAATCTTTACTATTTGATGCAAATTATTTTTCTATACCAAAATCCAAGCATCAAAGTTCAAAAGAAGCAGGAGTTAGAAGGGGTGACAGAAGCTAGCAGCTAGCTGGTGAAAGACAGACCACCACAGGATTTTTCAGAGACCAAGGAAAGACATAGCCACATATCTATGTGTGTATATTATATTGCTAGAAACCAGTGTGTGTGTGTGTGTGTGTGTGTGCGCGCGCGTGCACGGGAGGGCACACTTAGGGGATGTGTGTGTTGTCGTTGTTGTTGGATGAAGGGGTGGAATCACTCTGCTGGCTGAAATGGAGCTAAACCTGAGACACTGTACTGAATACATGACACAGTTCTTTCCTATATAAAAAGAGCCAGGAACTAACATTTCACCTGAAACCTAAGGAAATCAGACTTTAGTCATTTAGGACAATTAAAACTAGTAACAGAACAATTAACTAGGGCAGTAGAAGAGAAAGCTAGAAGCAAAAAGCCTACAGGAAGCTGTATATAGGTATATGGCCCAGAGCTTCTTAATATGCAAAGTATTTTGAGTAAAAGGAATAGATAAGTTCTCCTCCTTAAAAGAAAAACCAAAGAAAGCACTTAAGGTGATTAATAACATTTAGAAATTTGTGGGAGAAAGATTCTCATAATTATGAACTTTCTTTTATTTAAATATTACTTAATATTGTGTATCATTCTGTCTATAATTGGTAACTCAATATATTGACCATTTTGATAAAGATTTTTTTTTTTTTGGCGGTTGGCTGGTATGTGGATCCGAACCCTTGACCTTGGTGATAAAAAGAATTAACTTTTTTAGAAAAAAAAAACCTGACTCAGTTGTGTGCTATACTATAAACCTATTCTCTTGTTATCTATCCATCCACACATGGGAAGCCCAGATGGTTACAATTTACAACTGGGTAACACCTAGTGGCAGATAACAGAATTGCAAGCATAGTGCCAGTTGAAAATAAGCAGCCCACATAAAGCAAGCTTTGAAAATACAATTTAAGAAGAAATATCTATGTCATGTAATGTCACCAAATAACTAAAGCCATGCCTTTACAATGACTACATTTTCTCATTTTGCAGTATTTAAAATATTAGTACAGCTGGATCAATTGCATAGCAATTCCTATCAGTGAATAAGATTTAGAAATGAGTGGATTCTTCATTCATAATTAATCAAACGAACATGATCTGTATAGGTACCAAAGTTAACAAAGGTTAATAAATCACTGTAGCTAAAAAAGATTGGCTGCAATTTTTTTAAGGGATAAGAGAAGAATAATGGGGCTGGCCGGTTATCTCAGTTGGTTAGAGAGCTGTGTTATAACACCAACACCAAGGTGAAGGGTTTGGATTCCCCTACAGGCCAGGTGCCAAAAAAAAAAAAAAAGAAAGAAAGAAAGAAAAAGAATAATGTGGCATGAGATTATGAACACAGAAAATTAGATGCATGAAAAGAAACAGCTTTTCTTCATCAGTTTTATAAAAAGATAAAGCACATATTGTCTGAAATCAGTAAACATAAAATAGATTTAATTAATGGAAATACTGAATTTTTTTCAACATGGTCACTATGCATCACTTTTTATAGAAATCTTTTCAAAATATCACCAGTCCTTTTTTCTTTTTTAATCTTAGTAAACAGCATATAGTAAACCTAATTAAATCTTTCTCTCATTACTAAATAACTTGGGTATTTTTTTCTTATACTTAATCTCTGGTAAATTCATATTTTCTTTTTCCTAACAATCAAATATAGATAAAATTATTGTTGACTATGGGTTTTAGACAGTTGGGATCCACTTAATTAAGAATTCACAGTTGAGAAAATGTATCAGCAGCTCCCACTGAGAAGTAAAAATATAATCCTACAATGAAAATTCAAAATTAAATATATCTTATGATGATAAACTAACATCAAGAAAAGCTGCTCCTCACAATTGCAAAGGTTGGTAAAATAACAGTATATAATAGAGGGACTTTAAATTTTCACATCTAATGGGAACTCAAAAGTGAGACTTAAAACCCCAGAAATACGTTAAATCCACTTGCCATTTCTTTACTAGGTTATTCATGCCAATAGAAAAATCAGGAAGACCATTAGTGGCAAGTGGAATGGTACAACTACAGATGGAATCACAAAAAAAAATCCTATTGTATTTCCTATTCAAATACACTGGTTATGCTAAGCTACCAAGGTAAAAAGAGCATGCTTTAAAAATCATCTGATTGGGCCGGCCTGTGGCTCACTCGGGAGAGTGCGGTGCTGATAACACCAAGGTCACGGGTTCGGATCCTATATAGGGGTGGCCGGTTGGCTCACTAGCTGAGCGTGGTGTTAACAACACCAAGCCAAGGGTTGAGATCCCCTTACCGGTCATCTTTTAAAAAATAAAATAAAATAATAAAAATCATCTGATGCAACAGAAATGCCATTTTCTAAAGGTAAATGGAAACTGAAATAATGAATCAGGATTAAAGAGGAAAAAGGATGGGAGTAATGCAGGAAAGTGGAAACTAAAACAGACATTTAAGTGCTGAGCACATAGTAGGTTTTCAAAAATATGTTAGTATAAATATCAGAATCTAATCTGGAGCCTGTCAAAAATCCTTGCTGTGGTAAATCATTTTGGGTATATATATTTGCACATAGAAAACTCTACTTAGGACACATCTTGTAAGCTAATGTGTATTTATTTTGCTGTGGTAGTGGTAATGCTTTTATTTAAATTAGACTATTTGTTGCTCATTACACTGTGAATGCTACAAAACTGAACTTAACTTTAAAAGCTATGATTCTGAAGAAAAATGCATGTGGTTATTCCTTAAGAATTCACAAGCAACATATCCATTTGTACAGTATTCTTCTCCCCTCTCTGCAACACAGAGTATTGTGAACATTCATATCTTACAAAGCGCTTGAAAATCCTTATATGACAAGCAAAGTATTATTGATATTTGAAAAAACTTCCACTGGTAAACTGAACATCCAAAAAAATTTAGTGTCCTTTATCTTTATTCTTCTTTTATTACACATTTCTACTTCAAAATAATATACAAATATTTGGAGCATGTATGATATTGATGAGAGAAAATAATTTTCCTTCCAAATACAAATATATATTTATGAAGAAAATAAAATGGGCTTATGTAAAAGTTCTTTGATGATACCAGTTCATTTTTAGATTTTTCTTCAACAGGCTTCCATTATACTATTATTCATGAGATATCTAATAATTCTTCAAAAATATTTCATTAAGAGATACACAAGATTAATATTCTGTATTCCTTTCACTCCACAAACAAACTCTAGAGGTTTGAAAGTGTTTTCACTGAAAGCAGATATCTCTTTATAATCCTTGCTCTGGTCCCAAAATAATTTTCTCAATGTTACAATGTCTATGACAAATAATTTTTTATTAACATTGCAGGTTCATCAGATACTACAAAAGTCTATAAGTTCACATTAAAGTCTTAGTACAATAACACCTCATTTATTGGAAAAATGTCAGGCAAGCAGAGAATCGATAAAAATGAAATTTCAAAAAACAAAACACTCATACATTAAATATTTATCTCTTAATCAATCTGGATAAAAACCTTTCTAAAAAGGTTTGTAAAAACTTGCTTCCCCCTTTGTCATAGAATAGTGAAAAAAAAAAAGTTATGCTTTTTCTGATAATTCTAGGTCATCATTAGAAAGAAAAATTAGTAATGTCTTGAAAGATATGACGGGCACTTTGTTAAATGGCCCCAAATGCCTGTGCGTTTGGTGTTTTCATGCCCACTTTTCGCAGTTTGTCTGTCTTCTTCCTCACTAGCAGTGATTTATTGGCTCTAAAATGTTCTTTTTCAACTTTGTGTGTGTGTGTGTGTGTGTGCGCGCGCGTTTGTGTCGGCTGTATGGGGATCTTATCTCTTGATCTTGGTGTTATAACCGCACTTTAACCAACTGAGCTAACCAGCCAGCCCAGTTCACTGTCTCTATAACTTCAGTGTGCACCTACCTACCTGCCTTTACGAAGACCCCAACAAACACACTGATTAAATTTCCTGTGGTTCACAAAACTACATTCAATCAAATAAAATGTAGCAAAGATTTGCTCTGTCAGGTGTTGAATCAAGTGTGTTTGATTGGGCCATAAGCCCTGGTGCGGCGCTGGGAGTGCAGCAGCGCTCCCACCGCGGGTTCGGATCCTATATAGAGATGGCCGTGCACTGTGGACTCACTGGCTGAGCGCGGTGCGGCCGGTCTCAAAAAAAAAGAAAAAAAAAAAGTGTGTTTGATTTACGTCATAAAATAAACACAAATGACATGGGCTCTGGAGTGCTGTAACGGAGGACCTTGGGGAATTCCCTATGAGTACAGTTTAAAAGCTTCAGGACCTAGTTTCATGGGATCTACAGTGTCTGTTAGAAGCTGAGGTCTGGTAGTAGTATCCCATTTCTTCGTGGGATACAACTCTTCTCTCAGAATCCTAGCTAACATTTAGGACGCAACCAGGTGAAAACAGTCCAAGAAGACTGTGAAGGTCACAAAGCTCCAGTGTCATGAATGGTGGGGCAGGGGGTTGACCTCCCAATAGACTATGAGCCAGGGATGATATTCAAAATATTAAACAATCCTTACAGCATGGCCCACGCCAATCAGGACTGATGCTGTCTTGCCAGCTGTTGCCATTTTTGCAGCTGAATCATGGGGATGTCCAGGTGGTAAGCAGTAGAAAGGGTACTCTGGGCAATGTCTATTTAGCAACCAGTAAGGAAGTATTCCAATACGTATTTCAATACTCTATGGCCATATGATGCATACTACCAGACTATCACACTGTTGCTTTGTGCTAGGTGCTTGCTAATGCACACCACACATTCAAATCCCTAGACATTATATGCACATATGAAGGGATATGTGAGAGATTAGTTGGGCTTGAGCAAGAGGGAGGATTAGATTATCCAGGGAGCCAACTATGAAAAAGCATAATTTGAATTCCTAGGGAAAGACAGAACTCCCCTTAAGTCAAAAATACAATTGAGAAAGAAAAACAAAACAAAACAAAAACAAACAAACAATAAGTAAATAATTAACAAAACATAAAAAAAAATTTTTTAATAGAAAAAAATATGACCAAAAGGCATGCCAATAATTAGGAAACACAAGGAAACTGGTTATTGCTGCCTTTGTTTATCCTAGTAAAAGCTCTGGAGAGTTAGTCACTGAACACATGAAAATTTCTAGAGATAATTACAGTAATTTATAAAGGCTATTTGCTGGTAAATTTCTAAACCGAACTTAACTGCTTATGCATTTTACTTAAGGAAACTTCTGATTAAAAATGAATAATGATCATACACATGAGAATTATAATTAACTCATTTACTCATTGGTACTGATAAAGCTTTCTTGGTGGGCACCAAGAACATGTTTATACTTAATGACAAAGATAAAATTGTGATCAAAATACAGCGATGAAGACATTGTTACTAACTTGGTGGATCTCCCCTGGACCCTGGACTGAGACACACTTAGTATAGTGTCTTGTTCCAACCGGCTTCTGTTTTCGGTTCCAAGCTGGCTCCTTCACTCTGTGCCATTTTCAACGTTCTTACCTGTGCTTAATTCTGAAAATGACTACACACATCATCACTGTACCGGGAATAATGAATGTGAAGTAATACTGAAAGATGAAAGGTTAACGCAATGATCTGCATTAAGGCCGAAATAGTAATCTCAGTGTTAATTTGTTATTATTCTAAATGATTTTCTATGTGTCAATTTTTTTGGCCAAGTAGAACTCCTAAACACTGCCAAAAAAATTTATCAGCAATTGAAGACTGAAAGTCACCACTAAATTTTGGCCCCTAGACAACATACCGGCCAATGATGCTATCCACTGACTTAAAAAAAAAGAAAAGGTCCGTGTAAATTACAAGGCTGGCAAACAGAATGGCACTGATGCAGTTAAGAAGTGTAAATCCAACCCTGTCATATGCTTTATCTCTTGTGGATTTTTAACTAGGCATCAAACACTCTGAATGCACTGATCTCTTGGCATGGGATAATGTGTGAGCTACAGAGGTTTTTTATCAAGCCAACTGATAGAAGACAGGTGGGTGATTTATTGTAAAACTCCGTGACCATGTAAGAGGAGCAGAAAAGAATGTCAAAGCTGGCCTCTCATTCCACGTACAAATACCAGAGAACCTAGTTGGCTTTTGATGTGAAATGACTGAGAGAGTATAGATCCATGTGAGAGAAACCTTCACATCAATCTCCAATGATTTTAATGTCATTTAAAGACGAGTGTGTATGATTTATGGAGAACAGACTAATAAAGCATGAAATTTCAGTTGAAACAAAAAATAACCACAAATATGCACTGTGTTCACTATGTGCCAGCCCCTGTTTCTAGCACTCTTACGTGTATTAATTCATTTACTGATCGTAACAATCTTGTGAGGCAGGTTCCGTTATCATTTTCAATTTACAGATGAGGAAACCGAAACTTGGAGATTAAGTAGCTTGGTTCAAGGTTATGCTGTGAATGAGTAGAAGAGGAGGGATCAAACTCAGGCATGTTCCAGAATGCTTGCTGTCAATCACTATACACTGACTCTCATGGACACAAAAGTGCACAAACATACCTAAAATTTATAGGCTTATTACAGGAATTTTGGCACATAAAAAATCCAAGTACTTTCTATAAAATCATAAAGATTAGTCAAAGTTCTATTAAGATATAATATGATTTCTAGAGGTACCAAGCAATATTAACAACAGCTCTACGTAAGTTTTACCTACAAATAAAATATGTAATTGCATTGTATTCATAGATTCGATATCAAAATACATGGTTATAAGGTAGATTAGAAAAATGCAGTTTAACTTCACTGTCAATAAAAAATGAGCATCTTGTTATTGGATGTGTTCAAATGTAGGGGGAAAGGCCCCAGATGGGATATGCACATCAGATAAGTGAATGAACTAGATCCAGACACAGAACTATACTCAAGGTTTCAGCATCCCGGTCAATCACGTCTGCCCATCTTCATCTCAATATCTGTCACGCTGTAGTAGAATTCCTGCTTAGCTGTCTGCCCAACTGTGAGCTTTTTGGGGCACATCTTATTAATCTTCAGTGTCTGGATCAATATCTCATACTGGTAAGTTCTCAACAAATACTTGCTAAACCAGTGAAAGAAGTGAGCATTCACTACATGGAAGACATTGTGCTAGGTGCCAGAAAAGCAAAGTCCCTTACCTTAATACTAAAATTCATTTTAATACTTGCTCAGGGTTATATCCTCGGCACCTAGAAACATGGCTGACTCATACTATGTGCTCAATAAAGTATGTTGAACAAACACATGAAAATAAAAAGCTGAAAGTGGGATGAAAAGGTGAATGAAATGGAAAAGTCCTAGGGGGTCAAATACCAAGGAAAAAATCAACCCATGATTTAAAATATGCTGTAGATAAGCTCAATGCACTCAACAATTTACATTAAAATCTCCTAAACGAAGCATTCCTTTAAAAATATCAGGAACTACCACTATTAAATAATAGTAAATCCCACCATAATGTAACTTTTAAAAGTCTGCAACATTTAGGGTTGCGGTTACTGACAATATTTTGCCAAGCCGGCTTATCCCGCACTAGGGTATTGTTAATTGAATGATGCATGCTCCCCTCGACTTCTAACAGTTTATAATTTTGTAACTCGCAAGTGAATTGTAAAGCCTGCAGCATCTGGCCATTCCAGATGTTTACTTCATTCAAGCAGCACTATCTTTATCCAGTACTCAGTCCTAGGTGACTGATACATTGTGAATGAGAACAGGCGACAAACTCAACTTTGCAATCAAACCCTTTGTATATTTCCATAATATAACCATAGAGGTTATAAGCATAGACTTTGGAGTTAGAACTTCAAGTTCATGTTTTGACGCTGCTGTTTACTAGCAGAATGTCTTTGGGCATGTTACTTAATCTCCCTGAGCCTCAGGTCCCACATCTGCTAAAAGGAGATAAATAAGAACAGCAACCTCACAGAGGTGCTGTGAGGATTAGATGAGATGATGTGGGTAAGTGCTTACCACAGAGTCTAGCACAGAGTAAGTAGCTGGTACTATCAGAAAAGGGTACAAAATTACATCACCCATTTCTGCCACTTCTTAATGTGATGTCAATATTCCTTTTATTTTTTCACCTAGTGAATTGTTCTAGAGTTAGACCCACTCTGAAACTAAAAACTGGTTATCAATTAATATTACATTTAAATAAAAAGGCATGATTAAGTGATTTATTTTAGGTCAGTCATAACACGGGAAGATACAATTGAAAAAGACCCACAGCTACTACATATCTATAATACAACTGCAACGTACTATAGAAGTCTGGTTAAATATAGGTTAAAGCTGTTCCTGTGTATACCCGTATTTGTGTGTGCGCATGTTGTAGGGAGGGGAAGGTATTTTGCACTTAGGATGCCCTTTTATAAATGCATAATAAATATGCAGTCTGTAAATAGGCTTTTCAAACAAAAAGAAGACACCATGTCTAATATATTTTATTGCTGAAGCAATTTTCCAAGGTTATAGGCATAGTGATTCCCTGGGCAGACTGCTTTGGAAGGATGCCAGGGTTGATATGCTGTAGAAGGTCAACTGGAGAAGTCACAACCAGTGTACCTGACTTTCTCCATGTATTTTGGAGATTTGTTTTTTTCATGTGAAATTATGTAGCTTGTTGACTGGAGTAAGATAAATCATCCCTCTTCCCCTTTGTGCCAACTGCTCTACACATATAAAGGTACAACCTTCAATTTGAATATTGGAAGAATCAAATTCCTGCCAAGAAAAGAGGATATGACCCTTTGGATGTCAACATAGCTATTTAGGAACACTGATGTTGCACTAGGAACTCAGGCTAAAGGTCCCAATATAAGCTTCCCTTTGAGACAGGAGGGAGTTCCGATGATGAACAAACACAAGAGAGATCGAATAGAATTTGAATCATAAGTGAGGAACTACTTCTCACAGACTGCAAGTCCTTCCAAACCAGACTTCCCTAGCTTTGAAAAACACAAGGTACTTGGCATCTTAAAGTCAATGTTCTTCTCAACTTAATGCAGCTGGGTAGAGGTGGAGGCAAAGGTTTTTATTGAAAAGCCATTTTAAGGGGGGTATGTTTGGAAAACTCTCTCCTCACTCACTTTTGTCTTCCTTGCTGGAATTTTTCTACTTTAAGCTCAACAAACAAGTCGTCATTCCTTTGGTATTTATCGCAATATTAATCATACACACACACGCCCCCCCCCCCAAAAGATTACGCAGTAAAGACTTTTGGGAAAATACATTTTTCTATATGTTTCTAATTTTAGTTCTTTCAATTTCAACGTGTAAACCTTGTTGTTAAGAATATCATTTTACTGAGCAAAAGGATTCTAAGAATGGTGACTACTGATACCGCTCCAAACCAAAAAGGATCTATTTGCAAATTCAATTTCTTTACTGAATGCAGTAGGTAATCATAATAATAATAAATCAGAGAGCAGACCTTGAAAGAGGGGCTGAGATTCCATGAGGTATAGTTAATTGGTAAATGGAACAAGGCCTTTGAAGAGATATTAGACTAAATAAATTAGTGAAGAGATGCATAGAGTTCACAAGTTGACTACCAGGATGTTTGAGTCCCTCAAAACAATAGCCTTAATTTAAACCAACCATATGAACTTGTCTTTCTTTGCAATCCTTCCAATTATCAAGCAAATGTTGCAAATTGTTGATCACAGGCTTAATAAGCCCATTCATGTTATTACTTCAAAGTTTGGATCTGCTGAATATTTTTTTTACTTAGACAAAGCAAAAGGATATCCTCAATAACTTAGATGTGAAACCATTTGATTTGCCTCGCTATTTAGGATACTATAAAAATCTATTTTCTCCAGTATAAAATGGTAAGGAAGGGCCGGCCCAGTGGCGCACTGGATAGTGTGCCGCTTGGGAAGCGCGGCGGCGCTCCCGCCCGAGGGTTCGGATCCCACATACAGACCGGTTCCCACTCACTGGCTGAGCGAGGCGCGGGAGCAACGCAGAGGTTTGCAATCCCGTTGTCGGTCCCCAGTCCGGTACGGGGGCAACACTGAGGGTTGTGATCCGTTGCCGGACACGGAAAAAAGACAAAAGACAAAAAAAAAAAAAAAAATGGTAAGGAAGAAATTAAAACTAGATACCATAAACAAGAAATTTAAAGCAAAATTTCTGTAGTCATTTTAGAAATGCATTTAACAAACATATTTCCCTGGTGTGGGGGGAATCTTTTGATCTAAGTTACTGTTGATTTTGTGCAATGTGTTCCCTTGGCATAAAGATGCCATTACATTATTTTGATTCCTGTTGATAGAATATTCTTAAATTCTTATCAACAAGTAATGTTTCCACAGTAACTTGAAATGCAGCATAAAAAGCCAAAAGCTGAAATTTAAAAGGACATATATATGTTATATGTGCATGTGTGTGTGAATATATACATTCTTAGTCATTCTACCTAAGAAACCATTTCCCCCTGAAACACATGGCAAAGTAAACACAGTTTTGGAAATGCTGGTTTAGATCAGTTTTTCAACATGTAACAAAATTTGCATCATTTTCCTCTTCAGAGTAAAAAAGAATTTGCGGAACCTCAAAGCACCAAATACTTTCTCTTTGAGTAGACTCAACCCAGATATTAAATTCAAAGCTTAAGTTACAGATATTTTGTACCAACAATCATCAGCTTCTGAGAAAGGAGGAACAAAATATAGTCTTCTAGAAGAAAGAATGGGGAGGGTGATTCAAATGAGGGGAATTGAATTTGGACCCGAGGTTTATTTATTTACTTATTTTTTAATTTCATGATGAAATAGAAAATCCACAAAAAACTGAAGTTACCAGATACAACACAGGGAAGGTGCTGCCCATGGTAAATTTCTAACTTTATGAAGGACAAACACTGGATCCTACAGGCAAACTGTAGAGTAAACATCAATCTTTGGTAGCTATATCTGAATCCTTATTTTTATAGCTTTTCCCACCCTCTCTTTCATTTACATTGAGCCTAAGCATCACATTTTCACTAATTCAGTAGCACCGTCTTGTCTCTGAAGCCATTTAAAAACAATCTTATGTGTTATTTTGGCTGAAATTCCACACATCTTTTTTTCTTTGATTCAAACCTACCCCAGTTCTTTTATGACAAGCTTAATCTTGTACCTTAAGGGCAAAAAGAATAAACAGGACCCAAAAACTCAGGCTCATCGGAGTTCTGCACGGATTACTTAATCAAACTGCACAAATAATACTGTGCATATCAACAGAGAAAGCAAGTAGAGCAACCCTCAGTACTTATTTCCTGCTCAACAGACACTTTATATTCACTTCTGCCTCCCTCTCATCAGCCAATAAGCACATCTAAGTGACCCCTACCCTAAAAACAACAAAACCCTTCCTTACCTTGATTCAATTTTTTGTGAAGTTCCAACATTTCTCATCCTTCATCATCAAATACCCCAATAACATCATCCTACTTTCACTTTCCAACTTTTCATTTACCCCTCATCCCCCTGTAAACTGGCAACTGGTCTCTCAATGGTCACCAACAACCTCTTAAATACCAAAACCAGTGGCTTCAACTTACATAACTCCTATGGTATTTGTTGATCGCCGCCACTCTCTTCTAGAATCTCTTTCCCCTTTGCTTCTGTGACACACAAAAAATTCCTCTTTGCTGCTCTCCTTGGGCTGCCTTGGCCACTCCTAGAGGTGAGAGATTGACTGCCAATGTCTTGCCCTGTTATTTTCTCTGCATTCTGGACAAGTGACTGGACAATGTGACTAGACAAAGAAGAAATTATTGTGTGATGGGGGGGGGGGGGGTATGTAAAAAGTAAGCAAAGACTTGGTGCGATTTTTAGCCTTATATCTATTAGATGCTAAAGAGAATTATTGCCCGGCTACAACCAACTGTATTTCATAACGAAAGGAAATTTTGTCATGACAAAATGAAAGTACCTAGAAGAGCATCTGGCACACAGTAATTGTTCAATAAATGTCAGTTGACTCGGAATAAACACATATTATGGGACGTTTTTATTGAGTGTGAAAATGGGGGTTCAAATTTTATTCTCATATATAAACTCCTGCCTACAGATATTAAGATTGATTTAAAAGTATAATACATTCTGGGAGGTGAAGGTGGTTGTAAACACTGGTTTTCCTGCGGGGGGGGTGTATGTAAAAAGTAAGCAAAGACTTGGTGCGATTTTTAGCCTTATATCTATTAGATGCTAAAGAGAATTATTGCCCGGCTACAACCAACTGTATTTCATAACGAAAGGAAATTTTGTCATGACAAAATGAAAGTACCTAGAAGAGCATCTGGCACACAGTAATTGTTCAATAAATGTCAGTTGACTCGGAATAAACACATATTATGGGACGTTTTTATTGAGTGTGAAAATGGGGGTTCAAATTTTATTCTCATATATAAACTCCTGCCTACAGATATTAAGATTGATTTAAAAGTATAATACATTCTGGGAGGTGAAGGTGGTTGTAAACACTGGTTTTCCTGCCACCCAAGTGATTCAGGAGCTAATGTCACCCTGCCTGGGCCTGCCAGCAAAAGGAAGCGTCAATGGAAGCCTCAGACGACCTCTAACATCTTAATGGTTAAATTCTATACCACTATTCACACCAAACAAATCAGAAAAGGACCCTTCACAGCCCAAAAGCCGTAGCTGTTTGCAAAGCTACACCACCATGCCAGTTGTCGAGTTCTTTTACCTGCCCATAATCCTGCCCCGACTGGGTCAATTGTCGAGCTCCCAGACCCCTCAGCCTGTTCACAGACTGGGTCACAAACCCTTCACACGCCAGGCTGGGTCCCCAGACCCCTCACACGCCAGGCTGGGTCCCCAGACCCCTCACACGCCAGGCTGGGTCCCCAGACCCCTTACTCACCAGGCTGGATCCCCAGACCCCTTACTCACCAGGCTGGATCCCCAGACCCCTTACACGCAGATCTATGAGCTAGGTACCAGCAAACACGTCCTTGGAAGTGGAAGCCGCAGGTTGCTAAACACTCTTGCACGTGTGGCGGCCACCCAAGGCAGTAAAATCCAGCCAAGGTGGCCGCTGCGCAGGCGCACTAACTCCACCCACACACAACCTGCCCACAAAAAATCCTGCACCACCCCCAACCTGCCCCGAGGCGGGGGGCCTGATTAAATTGTTCTATTGTCCCAACATCGTTGACTGTATTTTCTGAGTTCTTATTTCCTAAGTCTGACCTGCTCTCTAGAAAGCTAAAAGTCTGGGTGCACACTCCACAAGATTTCCTTCATAAGGATCCAACGAAACCCAACTTATTTTCACTTTTTCAAAAACTGCCATTTCGAGAGAGCTTTTTGTTTTGTTTTGTTTTAATTATTATTCAACATGAGTAACAATATAGGAGCCAGAGCTCCTCTCCCGGAGCTAAGATGACCAGGCTTCTGTTTTCCTTATGTCCAATCATTGCAGGCTTCCTAAATTGCTAATGGTTGCAATTTTGGGGATCAAAGGGGTTCTCCTCACTTATAAGTTAGGAAAAACGTTGATAACAGCAATACCAACATTTTAACTTTCTTTTGGCCAGCAGGGGTCCACAAAAATGAGCAACAGACTAGCAAATCCTGCATCTCCTTCCCCCGTTCCTTCTTCCTCCTCCCTCCTCTGTTCTAGAAGAAAGTTGCCCCCACAGTCTCTTGCCTCCTAAGGGAAATTTCCACTCACAATAAAATAAATAAATAAATAAACTCACCTATCCAAGGTCTTGAGTTTTGTGTATACCTCCAAGTTTCAAACGTAATTTGGAAAGTGTGTTACAAAACAGGTCATAATATTTTGCAAACAGACTGAGAAAAACTGGGATGCTGTGCGAAATGAATGATACTTTGAGGTTTAGTTGGCTTTAGCACATCCTTTCACCTGACTTTTGTTTATCACTATTAATTTCCCAAGTATCCCATAACAAAAAACCCAGAAGGCTCAAGCGAGAAAAGTAGCCAAAACTCTGAAACAATGACTAATTTTGCTTGCCTGAAACACAAAACCACCCACACTTTATTCAACCTATTATATGCTATTCTGTAAACCTTGTTTACAATGAAATAGATGCTAGAGGCAAAGGTATCCTCTGCCCCAAAACATACATATTATTGCATTCCAAACAGCTTTAACAAACAGAATAGGAAATAGTTAAAACCCGGAAATTCAAGCAGTTTTACCCATCAAAATTTTCAGCTTTTATCATCATGAATAGAAAAAAGTATATAACTTTTCTGGGTGATGGTGCAACTACTATCATGCTTATTTTTTTTTTTTTTTTTACATCTCATTTCATAAACTGATTGTTAATTATACAACCATTAGATTTGTCTTTTTCTATTTTTTTTAAAAAAATTTTCTGGACCTGAGCTTTTATTCATGCATAGTTTTTAATTATTAATACAATTAAATTTTAAATGTGCTATATCAGAGGAGGGAGATATAAACTCATTTAGTAACTAACTCATTAGAGCTGAGATTATATTTTATTTTCAGAGCAGTAAGTTAAGTTTAACACATAAACATTTATAATGAAAAGCCTAATTGCATTTCAAGTCCTCAGAATTGAGAAAGCAGCCGTGTTTTAAGGCTCTGAAGGATGTCCAAAGGAAGAGAACTTTGGGAATGAATTCAACATGTCCAGGGAAGAAGAGATTTAATGGCAGTGGAAGGAAACTTGGGAAGGGTGAGGGTGAAGACAAGATCCTCATGATCCTATTGGAGATGCAATAGTACCAGAAGGCAATATTTTCTTCCTCTTTAACAATTATTTAATTCAAAGGAATATGCACAAATTGTTCAGACTTTTAAGGATGACTCCAATCTCCCAATAGATTGTTCTCAGTACTTAATTTCATATCTGGTCATGTGAATAAATCTTTTTTCTTACTACTGCTTTCAATTCTCATCAGTACAAAAAAAAATGATTGGAAAGGCTATGTGGCTATTGTGTTACTTATTTGTATAACTGTTCCCATCAACATCCTAGGCATACTTAACAGACATTTAGCTTATGTCTCCCCATTTACAATTTTAAAATTCATTTTAATGTGTGCCTTTGTTCACTGCAGGATAAAAAGAGCCAGCCAAAGGTTTTCTTCCAGCATAAGGTAAATGTGTCCATTTATATTTATTTATGAATCAGCTTGTTTTCTTTTTGGAAAGATATTCTCTCTTGATATGATCATTTTCAATTTGTAAAAACCAAAACCAATTTTTGAATCCTTTTAACTTACATTTAACCCATGTGAAATATGCTCGGGTTTTTTTTTTTTTTTTTTTTCTTCTTCTACATTTAAAGTTTTTGGACAATTCTTTTGCTGCTAGAAGCACTTACACCCAACCATCCCAATATTTTTCTTTTAAGATATCCTTTTTTGTTTTCTGTTCCTAGCTAGTTTTATTTTCTGTCTCTCACGTTCTAGCAATACCACTCAGTAAATACATAACACTTAACATAAAGCTTTCAGTACTACAAAATACCTTAAACATTAAAGTTTACACCTATAGCAATATCTTCTCAGTTTGAAAGATATTTTCTTACTGTCTATTTTATGCAATTTTGTTTAAAAGAAATTTTAGTTACAATGTCCTAATGGATTTCATTATGCACTAATGAGTTGTTGCCTGCCACTTGAAAACCACAGTGATAGGACAAATAGGCTTTTCTAATACCACAAGGTAATGTTGTTGGCTCCAAATAATGTAGGGTAAATCTTCATTAATTTTGATGCTACTAGTTCAGACTGCGGAAACTGAACTTGAAGCAGCTTGATATGTATTTTTGGATTACCTATAAAGAAAGGGTTTGCTAAACAAAATAATAATGTCAAAAAAATGAAAAGCATATTTAACCTTTCAGAACAACCTTCTTCTAAGATTTCTGGATCACTATTTAAATGCAGATATGTTCCTAATTACAAATGAATGTTAATATTCAGGCCAATAGGACATCTACTTTGAAAACCTTTCTTTGCTCTTATTTCAAAACATTTTGTAAATCAGAATATTGTCTTTAATCTGAGCTAGCAAAATTTTAGTGTGCCTTAACATTCAAACCCAGGAATGTTCAAAAACTAAAAGCATGTTTTTAAATACATATATTTTAGTTCATCAATCGCTGTTTTGTTTATATCTGCTAGAGGCATCATCTAATAATAACAGTAATGGGCATATAGTTTATTTGTAGAGTGTTTTAAACTTCAGAAAACCCTTTCACTTTTGTGAACTGGTAATGACCAGCAATTCCTAGATTACTGAATATTTAAAAATCATATAATGACATTTGCCAGACTCAAAAATGAAACTTAATATTTGGTTTGTTCTACATGTGACATTTTACTCAATTCCATGAAGAAATCCAGGTGTCTGGCCTTCAATGATTACTTGTAGTTTAGCAGTCCAGCCCACCCCTGCCATTTCCCACCAAATTCGGAAGATATGAAAGAAATTAAAATTTCAAGGTAAAGGATCAAGCCAAGTTCCGGAGTGGGAAGAGGGGGGGGGGGGGGGCGTCACGCAACCTCCTTTATGTGGAAGTATCTACTAAAGAACTCAGAACAGATGTTTATCTCTTATAAACATTTAACTTTTTGGCAATTGAGGGCTTAGGAGCTAAGGGAGTGAAGGACAGGCCAGGAAGTCAGGGATTCCTGGATGTGAATCCAATCTTGGTCTTAGTCTGTTTTTGCTCTCAATCAATGCCAAACTGTTCACACCTCAGCTGCTTTATAGCAGGCATGAATTATACTGGGGACAAACCTGTTTCCTGAGAATGTTATGGATTAAATGGCTAATATTACAGTCCTCAAAGATACTTCCACAAAAGGCAAAGCACTCTTCATGTATATTATTTACCTTCATTATATTAGGGGATCAAAATAGAATATCCGTATCCTGCTAAAGATCATTCTTTCCATTCCTTTCCAAGTTTTTGTCCACTTTAATAATGATCAGTTATCCGACCAATTAGGAAACTCAATCATGTGATCTTAAAGGTTTTTAAAGTAGCTGTAACACCTCTGAGTTTAGCATTTCCAGGCAATTAATTGCAAGCTTGGGGCCCTCATCTTTATCTGGCTTCTCTCCACCGGGCCATCATCCTAAAGGAAATGCTCTCCCCACCCAAGTGCCAATTTGGCAGTCGATGGGGAAAAGTTAGTTTGTCCCTGTCAGGAAGAGAAACTCTGTTCTCCATACCACGAGGTACCACATTCATACCTAGCTCTGCCCACGTTGCTCTGGAATCTTCAAAGGGCAGAATGTGGTTTCACTTTCTCCCCATTACTTCATGAGAAAAGCAGCCTGATCCCTTCACGGCATTTAATGAATGGTCCTCTCCCCCTGTTAGAAGGACTGTTGGTCCTTCTAACCATTCATTAACTGGCAGGAAATGCCCTCCCCAGCAATCACTATTGTGTAAATAAAGCCATAAACTTTTGGAGGCCCATGCAATCCCAGAGCCCAAAGCTGCACGTGTTGGGGGAAAATCTTGATTGTAAAAGCACTGCCTTCCAAATTAAACTCAAACCACATGATACAGTCCATAAAATATACAAAACATGCAGTCTAGTGACAGATTTATTACGGCCTTACAGAATAAAGCAAAAAAAAATCTCTATATGGAAAACACAGCTACTTTTGACCCAAATAGCCTCCAAACAGGAAGCTAAAAGCAAATCAGCCAGCTGTGGCCTCACGAAGTTATGAAGGGGACCAGTGCAACCAGCATTTCCTGTCATTGCTTGTCACCGTTTCTGAGTGCCTCTGTCTGAACTGTTTTCTTAAATGGCTAAAAATATTACAAAGATTTTGGGGGGGGATAGACACAAGGCAAAAAGGAGTACTATTATAAGATCTAGGCTTGAAAGTAAAAAATGTAACTTTAACAAAGAACACTTACTTAGCATAGGTCACACATCCAGTCACTTCAACTACTGCATTTTAATGAATACAGGAATAATAGACCACATTAGTAACAGTAAAAGTGTTTAGAATGACACATTGAATAGCCCCGCTGTTTCCCGTTAATTTAGGATCAATGTTCATAACCACAATTTTTATGCATCTGATTGGTATAGTGATAGAACTGCAGACTAGAATGTCCTAGAGAATTAGTTTATTACAGTTGGTTTTTGTCTCTATCATCATTATCATCATCATCATCATCATCATCCCACAAAATGACTTGTGCAAGTTCAAGGTATGTCCATGTATGAGAGTTCTCTAATTGAATGACATATTAGGTATTATCATTATTATCATTATCACACTCCGCACAAAATCCAGAGGTATTTTCATCTTTTTCTGGCCCTGTGAAGTGCCAAGACCTAGGTCACATTTTTCCAGCTTGTCAATTTCTCACTCACAAAAGAGCTTTGGAGGGAAAGTTTTAGTAAGAAAATGAAAACAGTTTGCCCTAGTATTATTGCTATGTTGAATCTCTCAGTATGTCTCAATGAATTCCCCAGCAAAACCGGTTTATCTTTCTGAGAGAGAGGATTAATACATGTTAGAGGGGCAGCTAGTCAGTCAAAAGTGCTGTCAAAATTCCAGGTCTTTCTCAAAAAAGGCCCTCCCTTGGGGAGCCTGTCAATCTGAGTGCAGCCTGGACCCTGGCTTCAGAAAGCCAGCAGAGCGCTTATTGACACAGCTTCTATCTGCAGCTGAGATCACTGCTATAGGTAGTCATAAAACAGATCAGATTACACAGGCACAGCACCCCAGCCCTCACCACCAAAGACTATGTATTTTGAAGCCCTTAGACATAAAACGAGACCCTATTTCGTTTCATACTTCTGGGTGAGCTAATAAGGCTTTCTCTTCATGCTGTCCAGTTATTTGGGGGAAATGCTGCCATAAATGAGTTGGAAGCTTAGATTTTTCCCAAAATCCATTCTGAAAAGAAGTATTGCGCCACCTTCTTTGGGATCTTCATCGATCACAGACAATAATAATTTTGAGAAACATCAATGCACGCCTTAACAAAATAGCACCCACAACCGGGCCATGTATCAAGTGCCCACTTTTTGGAGGAAAAATGAAAACTCTTCACTTGGGAACTAAGGTTAAATGTGATCCCCACCACTGTGCCATGGGGCTTGTTGAATGTGTCTCTCTATATTTTAAATACAACTCAGAAAAAACCACTGTATAGCACGTGAATCCAATCGTAATAAAGCAGCCACCTTAATATTATGTGACAATCTCATTTTCTTCATTTGCAAAGCAAATAACTGAGGAATTAAGACTATGGGGTATACGCCCAAGCTAATATTCCACAGGAGTTTTTGTTTTGCTTTGTTTTGATTTTTCGAGTACAGGTCGAAGACTACAAAACAGAAGGCGAAATGCAAGCTGTCTGGTTCTTTCGTTTTCTCCTTTTGCTGACAGGCCACCCCTCCTACCCCACTCCCCAACCCCACACTTCATACTGCTCCACCACATCAGGAGAAACTGCAAGAGCTGTGCCTAAAGACAGATGGTCCTCTGGGGACAAAAGATGATTGTGGTGGATCTGAAATGGCAGCTCTTGTCTCTTCTACTGTGAGGACTTTGCTTTCTGGATACAGTAAAAAGAGGCGCTATTCATACCTGTATCTTGGTAAATAAAAACCTATGCAAATCCTACTTCTAAATGGGCAATCAGTGTCTAGCTGAAAATGAGACAGCTCCCAATGTCCTTTTTGGTTTTCGTCTGTGACTTCATCACTTTCTAAACTATATATGACAGGAGGCATCCAAGTCACAGTATTTCTTATTTTGCTCCTTTTTTGTCTAGTGAAATGGCTTAAATAACTTTCTACATAACTGCATGTTGAAGACTGATTTCCCTGGGATGTGGGTTGGGGGAGGTATACTAAGTGTAACTACAGATGACAGAAAAATAGCTGCTGGCTTGCAGCCCAAAAGCTGCCATTGCTTGCTTCTTCTTAGACTTGTTAGAGTTGCTGCCATGGCCTCCAGAACATTCAACCTAGTGTTCAGTCTCTGTTGCTGATTTTTTTTTTTTTGTCAATAAAAAATAGAAATAATGCTACCTGAAATTACAGAAGGAATGTTCACAAAATGCAACAAGTTAGAAAGACTAATCTGTTCTTTCATTTATTTAGCATATTTTTACTAAGAATTTATTGCATACCAATAAATTTGTATTGGAGATATGAGGTCAAGAGACTCCGTAACCTGCCTAATAAGGAGTTACTGGTACATTCCAGAAAACCTGAATGAGCCTGAAGAAACTTTTCTGAAATTTCCACACCAGTTGCAGGTAATGCCAAATAGCTCAGGATAAAAAAAATCTGATGGGGACAATTTTAAGCCAATTTGAATGATCCAAAATGGAAAGCAAGATCCAGGAAACTATCCGTGTCTAGGATGCTCCCATAGTCTAAGGAAATCAAATAACCTGCGGAAAGTCGCTAGTGCCAACCTCCTCCCTTTCTGTCCAGACCGCCTTCTCTCAACTGGAGGCCCTTTCTTTCTGGGCCCTTCCTTTCTAGGCCCTTCAAGGTCACTCACTGTACAAGCTAAAACAAATGCCTGCTAAAATCAGAAACAAATCACTTCTTTTTACTCATGAGCCAACTTAATGCTGATGCAAGTAGGACTTGAGAGTGGACATAATATTTTAGCAAGCAATGACCAACTGAGTCCTAAATCTCTAATCAGGCTTTTTTTCCCTTATCACTTTGTTCTCATGGCTGTTATAAAGAGTTCTGGGGACACTATGCTTGAGCTTCTTGAAAAGCGCCATACATACATATAAAGGGAGAATATACACAGTATGCGTGTGTGTGTGTGTGTGTGTGTGTGTGTATTTCCACGTAGATACATACAACACGCGTGCACGCACACACACACACAAGCACATACACATTTAAATCAGGCCTCCTTTCATTCTTGCTTCCCCTTCATTTCTGAGCAATGCATCCTTTTTCTGAAAGTTAACTGCCTGGAGTTGAACATTCAGAGTCCCAGCTCTTTTCCTGAGCCTCAGAGAGACATCACTTATGTTATATCTGTTATAGTTTATTGTGAACCTTTATTTCTTTTATTGTTAGAATTGTAATAATGCTGCAAAAAAAAAATAGGTACTTTTCTGTAATGTTCCAGGGAGAAGTCAGTGCATGACTGTATAAATTGGTCTAAACTGACCACTAATTTGCACACTCATGCACATGTGTGTGTTTGTGTGCCCAGACAATTTGGGAGTACTTTATTTCTCTAATAAAAATGACACCAGATTATATTATTTTCCCTATCAAACTTTTAAAAACACTGTCAATTTAATACCAAGTAGAACTAAATGATGGATTATTGTGCATTTACTAGAATGACCAAAAAATAAATATTTTCTGATCCCTTTTAGGTCATGTGGATGTCATTAACATGATGTAATTGATACCTTATTTGTCCTAATTCTCAAACTTGTCTTTCCAACATTGTCACTTAGCTAAATCTTGACGCAATATATAACCATTCAGAAAGTAGTATGGCATGGAACCATTTGGTTTTCTTAAGATCTAAAAGCACACATTAATATAGATCTAATTGTTTTCTTTTTATCGTAATTGATGTTGGTTGGTTGGTTGGTTGATAATTAAATTACCTGCTTCCAGATGCAGTTTACTCTCATTTTATTTGAGGTTCAGGTTTCTATTTTTGAAGTGAGAGCCATATCACACCTAGGGAGAGGCAGAAAAATCCTACAAAGAAACACAACTTCCGATTTCTATTTTCTTGACATCACATGCATTTATAATGGGGGAAAAATCCATCTGTTCAACCTAACAGACATTTAACAGCATGGAAGAACCCTGAGGTAGGTGAGTGTAGCCTTCAAGCTCTTTCAGACACTTGATAGTTTTAACACGGCAGCGACCATTATCTAACTTTAATTAGAGGTTCAAGTTACCTGTTAAACATGTACTGTAACTTATTCTTGTCTGCTATGCCCCAATCCCTGTTTGTAATCCTATCAGACCACATTATTTATTTCAAAACAGAAAACTTCCATCACCTTCCTGAATTTATTGTACTATAAATAGGATAAGAGTAAAATTTTATGAATGAAAATCTTCATCACTTTAGGGCTTTTCGCTCTCTTCCCTCCCCTTCTCCCTCACATATAAAGACAGCTGGATGGAGAACAAAATTATACTTCAAACTATATTGTCAACATCTGCACAAGAGCCAAGAGACTGTCACTGTTGCAGCATGTGCAGTAGTGTACAACCACTCAAAAGACAAAACCGTTTTTATTCCCAAACCGCTGTGATTACTTTTTCATATTGTCTAGCTGGGCAGATAATAATACCCCTACTGGTCAAAAGAAGGAATTACACAAGCACCTGGAAGGAAAATGAGAGGCGAATACCCATTTGAGGCAAACAGAATGCAGGCAATCTGTGGAATGTACATTCTAATCTACTTTAAATTTTTAGGTTCTTGCAAGTGCACAAAAACGTCTTCTGTTTAAATGCAAAGCTGTGTACAAAATCTGCTCCTCTGTGAGTTTATAAACTATTTTTTGTTTTCAATTCAACATTTATTAAACACCTACTTTGTGCAAAGTCCTCCACTTATGTTTTTATACAAGGTCTCCAATCTCACTACTATATGAGGCAGCACAATGTTAACTGGCAAAATCTCCTTCTACTGTCTCTAACACCAGGTTAGCTTGTCTATTCTGGCCCCCAGATTTAGTCTTATCACTTTTTTTTTTTAAAGGATGAATTTGGTCAGAAGTCTTTCGACAGCAAGGCAAGCACATCCAGAAGTAAAGCTCATTGAACTGGGATCTAAACACGTAATCACTAAAAATGGAAGAAGTTGCTTTTTGTCATCTTCTCTTTGCAAAAATTCAAGTGTCTATCGCTCTACCTGTAGAAACTCTCCTTTCAAATGTAAGCAATGAACTGCCCCACATGCTTCTCTCAACAACAATCTGAAAACGGATGTGAAATATATTATAAAGTAAATTCCACCGTAAGCAGTTCAGTTCTTTGTTTCTAGGTAGACTACAGCACCTGGGCAGAAAAACTGCTCTGTGCTTTAATAAGTAAAACATCTTTCCCCCTTTTCTAGACACTTGCTAAATGTGGTAGCAGGAGTGTCTGCCAGCCAAGTAGCTTCTACCGCTTTGGGAAAAGTAAAGTTGATAGAAGTAGAATAGTATCAGCTGGGCTATAGGCAAAAGCCTATTTAGGCTATGTTTGGAGAAGTTTTGATAAATATGAAAGCATCCCCCAAAAGTAGGGTACATTAGGAAAAAAAATTTATAACTTTAAAAAGTATTTAAACCTTAAGAACTAGATTTGCATAGGCAAAAGAGAAAATGTGAATATAATCAAGAAAATTCCCGAGGTCTCTGGTAAGCCTCATTGTCAATATGCCTTTTATGGGGTGAGCGGGAAACTTGGATGAATTGTATTAAGCATTGGTGTCTAGTCATTTGTACAGCTATATCAACAGTCTGTTTTCCAACCATGATATCAGAATCATCCAAAAATTTATTGATTAAACCAGAGAGCCAGCATAGTAAAAAATTACCAATCATTTCAAAATTAAATCTTGCAATAGTTTTAATTGATGTTTTCCAATGAACTTTATACACACACACGGAGAGGCTGTGGGGATCTGAGACCAATTTACAAACAGGGATTTAAGAACACCTAAGAGAAAAGTATTACTTTAATTAGAGCAACAATACATTCATCTGTTGTATCTTTAGATATCAATCTACAGACAGCGCTCATTAAAACACATAGTAGGTCTACTACGATAATTATAAAACTACACAAACGAATCACCTACATGTCAACTTTCGTTACTAGTCTGAGTTTCATTTCGTTTTCTCACCATAAAAGCTTATTGTGTGAGTGTTAAAAACTAAAGTTACCTTTTTAATAGTCTCCTAAAATCTACCCTCATGCCCTTCAGACCCCGGTAGTAAAAGCAAGCTGCCCAAACGTGTTGATCCAGGGCGGGAAGAGACACGGTTCTGCAAGGCAGCTGTGGCACTGCTCACAATATCGCATGAAAATGGGGAAATAAGTTGTTAAAAGCATTTGCTGATGATATGCCATGCAAGAAGTTCCTTTAAATTACCAAAAAAAAAAAAAAGTAGAAATAAAGAAGGAAGAAAGGAGGAGGAGGAGGAAAGGAGGGAAAAGATCAAAGCTTTAAAATCGCAACAAAGTTGGAGGATTACTTTTCCTTCTATTTGCCATTTTGTAAAATAAAGTTAAAAGGCATTGTATTTCATTGGCGTCCTCGAAAGACAGCCACTGGCACAAATCCCAACTCGTCTCCAGCCTTACCTTATGCTGCTAGCGCAAACCCAGGGGCTAAGGGGCCCTGCTCTCAGCGGCAGCGGTATGGGCAGCGGCAGCGACAGCGGCACATGCCATCTGTTAGCTGCAGAAGCAAAAGCAGCGCCGCGCGAGGTGGCCCCGGTGCCGGGAGAGCCTTTAGCAGGGGTGTATACTGAATGCCGCCATTTTAAAGCAAGGTTCCTGAAATCATTAGATATAAGCAAATTAAAGCCCGCCCCACCTACATAACTTCAGGGCTGGGACGTGCAACCCGGCTCCAAGTCGGCCGCTGTGGGGTATAAAATGTCAAGTCTGGAGACACGCACACGCGGACTCCCGATCGGAGGCGACAAGCCCTCCGCTGCCCTGTCCCCCCTTCCCCTCCGCGCTTTTGCCAGCCTCCTTTCAGGCCCGGAGGAAAGAATATTTTCTTTTCTGACGCCGCGGGGGCCCCTTGGTGGGGCAGGCCGGCGGGCTGGGGCCGGGGCCGGGGGACCCAGTGGATGGAGAACAAAATTATACTTCAAACTATATTGTCAACATCTGCACAAGAGCCAAGAGACTGTCACTGTTGCAGCATGTGCAGTAGTGTACAACCACTCAAAAGACAAAACCGTTTTTATTCCCAAACCGCTGTGATTACTTTTTCATATTGTCT